>NW_026062190.1:52500-77446 GCF_023897955.1 Schistocerca gregaria | reverse complement strand
CGCCAAAAAGAAAATCTTCAAAACCGTCATAGGAACCAGCCATCACTTACGGCTCTGAAAATCTGGTCAATGGCCGCAGACACCAACATAACAAGAGTAAAAAAAAAGGGTGCACAACAAATACTTCAGAATTGCTGCTGATGCCGGCCGGTACCAGACAAACCGAGACATATACACAAACCATAACATACTCAAAATCCCGGAAATCATCCAAAGAAAAATCCATAAAGTTTTTTTTTTTTTTTTTTTTTTTTTCCCACCAAACCACGGATTCGAACCACCCACTCATCAGAAATCTGGGACAAAATCCACCCGACCCAAGAACGACATTTCCCATCACGACAAAACACCACAAACTACAACATACCATGATAAACAAAAATAAAATACAAACACCATAACACTCACTCAAACAACAAACATCTACACACACCCAAGAGACCCTATCATCCCATCATTTTGTTACCCAACATAATCAGACAGAAGGCAGGGATCAAGGACAGATCCGGTCCTTCGAGTACAGGGGGTAAAAAAATACCCATCAGACCAGCTCGCTCTCTCTCTCTCTCTCTCTCTCTCTCTCTCTCTCTCCGTGCCGACGCTGCCCCGCACACGCGTTCGCGTTCGGCCGACACCACACGACAGGTCTTTGGGGCCCCGCCACTGCGCACACGCACGCCTCCTCCTCTTCCTTAGTTCTTTTTCGCTTTTCTTTTCTCCCCCGCCCCCCGCTCTCACCGCCACATCATCCCGCAACCCTTGGGGGATGTTTCCCAACATCAACGCGCCCCAATTCCACTCTCTGCCCGTGCCGCACTCTCCACTTTGCTTCTCCCCGTCCCCTACACACACGACTGCCGAAACCCCGGTTGACACACCTTCTCGTAGGACAGGGGTGCGTGCGTTGTCTTGACGGTGACAGCAACAGCAACGGATCCGTCCATCCCATTCCCCCCCCCCCCCCCCACTCGGTAAAGAACCATGTTCAACCCACACTACACAACAAGGGGGGCACACACGAACGCGAAAGAAAGGGCAGGGCAGGGCAGGGCAACTATCTCGTACACATTCTTCCTCAGAACCCACATATCACATCAACGAACGGCAGGCCAATTGCGGACTCAGCCGTGTCAGGCAAATCCAACCCAACCAACACCTCCCACGGAAACCCTGACACTGATCCAGCAGTACGTCCACATACATCGCCACACCAAATACGGGTGACGAGTGAGCAACAAATGGAACAATACACAACAAGGCTGACCTAATAAAAACTGCACGTCACGTCATACCTTCCAGACAGACGCAGTTCCGACGGGACGGCGGAACCGTATACGTACCTTTCAGCCACAACAACCGACCGACTGGACACGCCCGCGTCTCCAGCCAGCCAACCACCAGGGCCACACAGCCCGCAAGTTTCAGCGTCAACACTTCTTAACGTACGTTGCAAACTTTTCAAAACATTGCCACACACACACCACGAAAAGCGTCAACCTCTCTCACACTGGATACACTCAACACTTTTTGTCGGCGGAGCTTGAGCCCAACGGTTGACACACCCCCACCGGCCACACAGGTTTCCCTTTGAAAATTGCAGTGACGGAGGAGACGCGGCATTACGAGAGGGTTGTTTCCGAGAGCGCGAGCTGGACGGAGCTGCGGCGCCGCCGCCGCCGCCGAGGGGTAATGAACGCACGCGATGCCGCATGACAGCCCATCACCCAAAGTTTCACCCACAACTGCACAGGTCGCACCCCCTTTTCGCGCCATACTAGTGTCGATCGTCAATTACAGCTGACGGTGTTCGCATTTGCCACTTGACGGGGGGGAAAAGAAAACAAACATCTGACACGCCATGTGTTTCTCTCTCTCTCTGTTACATCTAGGTCATTGGGCAGCCACTGTAAAAAAAAAAAAATAAATAAATAAATATTTTTACGACATGGTTGGGTAAGTGATTTAAAGACAACAATTGTGGGTCACACACCATAGACCATTTCGATAGTGTTCTTGTTCTTCTCTTTTTCCTTTTTTTATCGCTCAATTGAAATAAAACCTGGGGATGATGCAATGCTGCGATATGGCACAACCGTCGTCCATTGTACACAACTCGGGAACAAAAAGAAACCAATTCAGGGAACGTTCGTTCCTTCACAACGTTTCTTTCAACGCACTTGGTCTTTACCATCCTGTATATTCAACACACATTTCCTTTCATCAAACTAGGGCATTTCCATAACAGTTTGTTTCCGTTTCTGTGAGCACAATACTGCTTCTTCGACGTCATTTCACCATCTTAACTACAGACAGACAACAAAATAGGAAAACAGGCCTTGAGAACCCCGTCCACCAAATTTCAGTTAGCACGGCATCCAAGATTCTTTTCCGGGGAGTGTGCAGTGCAGCTGACGCTGCTCAGACCATATACCGTCGCCAGTCTCACTCAACTCTTGCGCATTCCATTCTACGCTACGTGACAATGCAAAAATGAATGAATCAAACCCGCCCAGAGAGCGTCTTGTGCGAGGGGACACACGATATAGAGAACAACAAAACACACAGGGGACACCACCAAAGTTGGAGAGAACGTTTCCACCACGGCAGCCGCGCCGTTACGCGCTTTTTTTTTTCCTCCCCCCCACTGCACACCTCCGACACCACGGGAACGTTCACCGTCCCGTTGCCCTACACTGGCGTTTCTTTTCAACCCCCCACCCTATTCCTCGCTCCCCGGACATTCGACCGATCACAAAGTGCAACCTCTCGTTACCGTCGGGTGCCCCTCTTCATCCCCGGGGCGCCAACAACAAAACAAAAACACCACCGACGCCGTCGTCTCGCGTCACCTCACTCAACTGAGCGGAAAATACACGTACATCCAGAATGACGACACCGCCTCCACAAACAAAAACCAGACGTCAGACGTCAGGTCGAAAGAGGGCACCGTACGTCGTGGCGCGTGGTCTCCTAACTCACCTCGCGCGTACAAATACAATGCAATACAATGCGTGTCACCTCACGTTCACACACACCTCCACGCTCCACTTTTACGTCGCCCAACCAACCAACTAACTTAACGCACCCGCTCGGCGTAGAAGCAGCTGTAGGCGGCAACGTGTTTCTCACCCTCGCCACCAACGGTGTGACATCCGACAGTCGCGGTTTGCTTTCCGTTCCACACCTCCGGCCATACCATACAAAGGGGACAAAAACAAAAATATATATCAAACAAGCCAACTCCAGCGATCCGCCCCCCTAACACCAACACGTCTCGAAACACCCACGCCCACGACCCGGCTGTGGCTAAAGTGCGTATCCCCAACGTCACACCAAAACCAAAGGCGCCGGCGCCGCACCACACCACAAGCTACAGCTACAGCTGTGCCGCCCGTCCACCCGCTCACAACAACAACAATTCCGCCCTTCCCGCAAAGGCATTTTGGTGGCCCTGAAAAGGGCCGTTTTTTTTTTTCTCTTTCCTTCGCCGCGCCGCGGACGAGCCTCCCATTTCCAAGAGCCACCTCCTTACTTGGAGCTCGTGTACTTGGTCACCGCCTTCGTGCCCTCGCTCACCGCGTGCTTGGCCAGCTCGCCAGGCAGCAAGAGCCGCACAGCGGTCTGGATCTCGCGGGACGTGATGGTCGAGCGCTTGTTGTAGTGCGCCAGGCGAGAAGCCTCGGCCGCAATGCGCTCGAAAATGTCGTTCACGAAGCTGTTCATGATGCTCATCGCCTTCGAAGAGATGCCCGTGTCAGGGTGCACCTGCTTCAGCACCTTGTAGATGTAGATGGCATAGCTCTCCTTCCTCTTGCGCTTCTTCTTCTTGTCGCCCTTCGAAATGTTCTTCTGCGCCTTGCCAGCCTTCTTGGCGGCTTTCCCGCTAGTCTTGGGCGGCATCACGAACAAACAGGCAGGCAGGCACGCGCAGTCAGTCAGTCAAGCGCTCCGCTCCAGTCAGCGTCTCCCCACACAGTGGCACCCGCCGGACATGAGATGGCTGGGTTTGCACCCATGCTAGTTCTGGAGAGCCAGCGTTCTTTCAACGCTCTGTCTCACGAAATGATCCTGTGGGTTCGTATGTGGCTTGTGTGCAGTAATGGCTTGGGGATTTTCCCCCCGGGTGGATGGCGTTAGTGATGATGATGTTGATAGAAGTGGAGATGAGTATCCTGTTTCATGAGGATGAGAAGATGGTTACCGCCTGTAGTGGCGATGGAGTGTGTTGATAGGAGCTCTGAGTTGAGGGTGAGGGGTCCGTCCCAGTGTATTGATGAGCTGGTACGGTGATGAATGAGATGATTCGTAGAATGTTTGTGATTTTTGTTTGATTATGTGATAGAAAGAGGGTTGCCCTAGCATTGCCCTGATTTCCTCATTGCTAGTCAGTCTTGGTACGTCTGCAATAATTCTTAGGGTTTTATTTTGGACGACCTCCAATTGGGCTAGATTAGTGTCTGCTGCCATGCTCCACACTTCAGAGCCGTAGAGGATGACAGGCAGGACTATTGTTTTCCAGATTCTGAGCTTTGCTGATATGGACAATCCCATTCCCTTTAATAATGGGTATAGTTGGTAGAGCCGGGCGGAGCCTTTGTTCCTAGCCTCTCTTATGTGATGCTTGAATGTTAGGTTTTTGTCCAATTTTAGTCCTAAGTATGTGATTTCATTTTTCCATGGGAGTATTTGTTCATTGTAAGTGATGTTTATTATGGGTTTCTTGATTTTATGAGAAAATAGGATTGTTTGACATTTGTCAGCATTTATTTTTATTTTCCAGATGTTGCACCAGTTTGCAACTTTGTTGAGATGTCGTTGTAGGCTGTAGGCTAGGTAATTAATGTTTCTGCCACTGAGATAGAGTGCTGTGTCATCAGCATATAAGGCTATGTTGCCACCCGGCTCTTTCGGGATGTCATTTGTATACAGAAGATATAGGAGGGGGCCAAGCACAGATCCCTGTGGGACACCTGCTTCTATGAGTTTCATGCCACTTTTTGCCTTTTCTATGTATGAGTAAAATTTCCTGTCAGAGAGGAAAGACTGAATGATTTTCAGCAGGTGGAGAGGGCAGTTGAGTTTGGAGATCTTATATAGCAAGCCGTCATGCCAAACACGATCAAAAGCCTTTTCAATATCCAAGAAAATAGCTGCGGTGCTGTTGCCCTGGCTCTTCTCCGTGCAGACATGCTCCACCAGGCGAATGGCTTGCTGTACAGTGCTATGTCCAGCACGAAAACCAAATTGTTCAGGGATGATGATGTTGTTTATGGATAGAAACTGGAGTAGGGAGTTTTGTATAAGAATTTCGAGAAGTTTGGAGAGATGACATAGTAGGGAGATAGGGCGGTGGTTTTGCGGGAATAACTGATCTTTATTGGGCTTTGGAATGGAAATAACTTTTGCAACCTTCCAGGCTGAAGGGAAGTATTGTATGGAGAGGCAACTGTTTAGGATGGCTGTAAGGTGAGAGATAGCAGGTTGAGGAAGGTTTCTAAGAAAGGGGGGTTTGATGTTATCGGGACCGGGGGCTTTTGCATTGCCGATTCGCCTGATGAGAACAGAGACTGCACGTTCAGTGGTCGGCACAAAGTTGGTGACTGGTCTGGCACGAAGTGTTCGATGTAGGTGACGCTCAACTCTGCGCTCCAGGGCTTCTGCTTCTTCCTCGTCTTCATCGATTATATTCTCTTGGAACTGCAGCTCGAGCGTGTTTGCCATGGCGGTTGCTTTGTCGTGTGGGGTATAGACTAAACCGTTTTGCCCATGAAGTGGTCTGCTGGCTTTTTGGGGTTGTCGTCTGGATCTGATGATTCCCCAGAATTTTTCGGGATTTTGCTCTGCTGTTTGCAGGCTTTGTTCCCATCTAGCACTTCGTAGCAGTTTAAGTCTGGTCTGGATTTCCCTGGCCATCCTAAACATGCGTCTCCTGTCTTGGGGGTCACGAAAAGTTTGCCATCTCTTGCGCGTTCTGTTCTTGTCCGTAATTAGTTGCGCAAGGTCTGGGGGCAGGTTGCTCCGTCCGCTGTTGTGCGTTATTTTGATGGTTGATGCTTCCCCACACGTCGTGATGATTTGGGTTAATTCTGCTATAGCCTGGTCGATTTCTTCTGGGGTCTGCATGTCAGGAGCCTGGTCAGGTATGTGTAGAGTGACCAGTTCCTTGTACCTCGCCCAATTTGTGTTGTAAGTTGTAATTATTCTGTTACTTGGAATGTCTTGGTCACCCTGAAATCTTAGAATAACAGGGCTATGGTCTGAATTTAGGCTGTTGATTACCTCTGTCGTTGTGTTGAGGTTAACGTTTTTTAAGAGGAATATGTCCAATTTGTCAGGCAGGCACCTGGAGTCATAGGGAACATGAGTAGGCTCATCAGTTGAGACAACCCTTACTGCTGGATGGTTATCAAGGTATCTCAGTAGTTTGTTGCCACTTGTGTTTGTAGTACGACATCCCCATGCCCTGTGCTTGGCATTCAGGTCCCCTCCTATTATGGTTCTGTGGTTTATGTCCAAGAGATCGTCCAGGTCACTGGGAAACAGTCTGGCTTGGGGTGGGTGGTATGCCGCCACCAGAAGTGTGGGGTGGTTGTTAAGAATAACTTCGACTGCTGTTGCCTCTGTGTTTATGAGTGGTGGCGTTTGTATTACCCTGTGGCATATTCGATTTTTAATGAGAATGGCTGTACCGCCACCTGGTCTGTTAGGGCGGTCATTTCTGGCCAACACATAATTTCGGACTCGAAAGCTCTCATCAGGGGTTAGGTGGGTCTCGTTTAGGAGTGCCACAT
Organism: Schistocerca gregaria; assembly: GCF_023897955.1. Lineage (NCBI taxonomy): Eukaryota > Metazoa > Arthropoda > Insecta > Orthoptera > Acrididae > Schistocerca > Schistocerca gregaria. Next base: position 70,655 of record NW_026062190.1, on the reverse strand, counting down.
CCACCCCATGGTCATCGAGGAACATCTCGAGCTCGAATCGATCGTGGGAAACACCGTCAGCGTTCCAGATGGCGATAGTGATGTGCTGGTTTTCATTTGCCATTTAGGAGCAGGGGCAAGATGTTTGTGATAATTAGTGTCACTTTACTGAGAAGATCTGGGGCTGCTAAGAACTGATTGATAATCTGTGTGATTTTGGTAACAAAATTTTGAGGGAGAAGGTTTTTGACAAACTGCCAGATTTGTGATAAAATTTGAGGTGTTTGTACCTGTGAGTCCTCTGTGATGCTTTGCTGGGCAGTGGTGTTGTCACTGGCGATGTTGGTTTGAATTGTCACCGCAGGAGCAGTTGGGGGCTCTGTGGCGGTTGCCATTGAATGACTGGCTAGTGGGGGGGCAGCCTCAGTCGCTGCAGAGGTTGAGGGGAGAGGTGTCGCACTTGTCTGTTCCTTTAGAACACAGGTGCTGGGGGGAGGTGCGGTTAGCGGCGGATGTAGAGTCACCTTGGAGGGCAGGATTCTGCCAGGTTGTTGTTTCGGGATTGTGGGCTTTGTTTTAGGGGAGTTTGGTGGGGTGCGCCCTGTTCTCACTATTTCGGCGAGCGTGGGCTGTGCTTGGGGCGGAGATCGCTCCGGTGGTGGGGAACAGGATGCAACTGCTTCCTGTGGTGTTGAGGGAGTTTCTAATGTATTTGTTCCCACCTGAGTTTGTTTTGGTGGAGGGGAGGAGTGTGGTGTATCCGCAGGTGGTGGCGGGGGTGGTTTTGTTGCCGCTGCTGTTCGCGGTGTGGTGGTTGGTGGGACATGTCTGCTGGTTGGGGGTGCTCGTCTTCGTTCCCAGGCCTGGACGATCCGCTCTCGCTCTGAGCAGCCCCTGAAGGAGGCTGGATGGTTGCCCCCGCAGTTTGCGCACGTTGCTGGCGCGTCGGGCTTTTTAGTGCAGGCCCCAGAAAGGTGTGGCCCGGCGCATTTCACGCAGCGGGGTCTAAGTTCACACTGAGACGCCCCATGCCCAAAGCGTTGACACAGATAACATTGCGTCGGACCGTTTGGTCTTTTGTATAGCTCCACCGTGACCTGCATGTGTAGCAGATGTGTAACTTTGAATATTTTGCGAGCCTCAGCAGTGTTCAGGAGATTCACTTGAAAATTGGCCGTTTTTATTCTGGGAGCCGAGACTGTTTCGCCGTATTCGTTTACAATGGTCTGCGGTTTCGTTTGCTGAAACACGTCCTGCACTTGAAACCCTTTCTCAATTAGGGCGTTTTTGACATCGTCTGTGGTCCAGTATGGAGTGAGCTTTTTAATGACGACCTTAAGTGTCCCCTTCGGGTCGTCACTGTATGTGAAGAATTCAATCTTCCGTTTTCGAAATTCTTCTTTGAGGAAATGGAAGTCCTCGGGATTTGTTGCCTGGTATACGATGCTGTCACCCTTGTAGGATGTGCTTAGTGCTCCTTTCAGCTTCCCTTGTATCTGACCGATTAGGGTAGTGTACCCTTTGGTCTCAAAAACCGTTATCGGGGGCACCCTTCTGCCTCTGGGCTGGCGCTGAGTTTGTGTCATTGCTGGGGGCACCGTTGTGTTTTGAGCGCCTTGCACCGTTCCGACGCCTGCAATTTGATTTTGCTTTTGATTATTGGACGCATCTGCGGTCGCAGTTGAGTGATCCACCTGCTTTTGTTGATGTTGCTTCTGCTGGTCTAGTGGTGGTTGTCGTACTTTTGCGTCTTGCGCATTTGAAACCACGCTCTGGTTTTCGCGCGCCCGGAGTTTCTCCGCGGCTGCGGGTTGCGGGGGCTGCCCAGAGTTGATCTTACGTAGCCTTTCGCTACGTCTGACTTCAGGGTCGGTCAATGAGGAGACCGAGCCCGAGTCGCTGTCTGTGGCTATGACAAGCTGGTCAGAGTCACAGCTAGTGTCTGACGAGGAAGGTGATGAGGGGGGATGAATTGAAGTATGTGAATGTGATGATGACGATGGTGGAAGTGAACTGTCGTGTGGCTGCACTCCATGAGGGACGCTGACAGAGGTTGGATCACGTGTGTCCGCCATGGCGGGCACCTACTCGATGTTATAAGGTTTCAGATAGGGAAGCCTATATTTCGACAATTTCCGCGCCAGTGGAAAAATTTCCCTACACCTAGCAGGCGCGGGATACCACCAAGGGCCTCACAGTCAGTCTGTTTGACTATGTGGCTCGGCGGGTCCCTGGACTGCAGCTTCCCTAACACCTATGGCACAGAAATTCTCGAACAATTTCGACTATTTATATTCACCTACTCGAGGCGTGATGTTCCTCTTTCTTCACGGTCTATCCCATGTCAGAGCGAGCGCCCACGTGGTCTAGAGCCCCGTCCGCGCCGAGTGTGCAAGACGACTTTTGCTTCTCAGAAACGACAATTTTGCTTTTTACCGATAACGCACACCCGACCACGTCCGGAAATCCAGAACACAGCGCGGACCGCCAGCACCGACGATACGACCAAGCACGAAGCTATTGCGCGAGCACGCAAGGCGGCGACCAAGCACACGAGAAGCAAGCAACGAGGCGAGCTCTGCACAAAGGCGGCGAGAGCGCGCGGTGGGTATTTCCAGGGCTGGGAGCACAATAGCGGCGCGGAGCACAGGTAGACGCACGTCCGTCCGCTTAGCAGTCCCACCTCGGAATGTGGCCGGCGTGGCACCCGCCGCACGCCGCCGCCGCACCTTTACCAGCTCGCCCTGCTGCGGCCGCCGACCAATGGGGCGCGCGCGCAACCGGCCGCCGCACCCGAGCCCATAAAGGACCCCCACCCCGCCGGCGCCGGCAACATACATATCCTTGGTGTAGCCGAAACATGGCTGCACCCCCACCAGCAATGTAAACTAAACCGCTACACCTGTCACTCCAAAAGTAGACCCGATGGCAGAGGAGGTGTAGCAATATACACAGACATGAACATCCCAGCAGTAGAAGTATCCCTCCCACAACACCTACAAGATACGGAAGCTGTCGTGGTGCAAATTAGGACGCAACAGAGGTGCAAGCTAACAATAGCGTGCCTCTACAACCCTCCCAGACACCCCATTCCTCGTGACTTCTTGCAGTATCTGATGACAACGCACAACAAATTTATCCTGATGACAGACCTGAACGCACGCCACACACAACTAGGCTGCACAGCAATCAACGACAATGGACAAGCGCTTTTCGACATACTAACAACCGAACCCATATCCAGACTCGCCCTTGACCAACCAACATTCATTGGACACAACGGTACCTCCACCCCAGACCATATCCTCCACAGCCCGATCCTGGCAGATAACCTCACAAATCCCTCCCTAGGAGATTCCATAACCAGTGACCACCTCCCTATCATATTCGCCACAACCGCCATAAACCCACCACCTCCTCATCCCACCCAACGCACCATCCGCATATACGCAAAAGCCGACTGGACAAAGTATAAAACTGTAATCCAAGACGAACTGGCAACGCCAACAACCCTAACAGACAACACCGACCTGGAACACCTGACCGAACGTCTAGAAACCACTTTCGCAACAGCAATAAACGAGGCAATCCCCCAAAAAACCATAGAGAATTGGAGACCCACCATACCGGCGGAGGCGCTAGCGATCATAAGACAGAAAAGGCAGCTGCAACGTGAAATGAGACGCACCAATAACCCAGACCTAAAACGACAATGGAACCGACTTAACGCAAAAGCAAAACGTATCATCTCCCAGCACAAACAAAAAGAGTGGGATGATACATGCCGCCAACTCAACTATAGAGAAGGCAGAAAGTTTTGGAACAAATTCAAAACGCTAACCGGACAAAAGAAACCCAAAAATCAGACAATAATAATAGACAACGAACCAATCACCGACCCAAAAACCCAAGCAGACATATTCCAAAACACGCTCCAAACCATCCACTCATTCCCAACAGACAATAAATTCGACGACGACTTCTACCAACACGTCGAAAACCAACTCCCAGACCTACTTACGAGCCCCACAGCAGAAACAGAAGACACCTCCGGACTAACCAAACCCATAACAGACTCAGAAATAGCCAACGCAATACGGACAGGACGAAACTCTGCCCCAGGACAGAACAACATAAAACGTATCCACCTTCAGAACGCCCCCCTCCCCTCCATCATCCCAATCCTCTCTCTAATGTTTAACTACTGCCTAACAACAGAAACAACCCCAATAGCATGGAAGACAAGCAAGACCATAATGATCCCCAAACCCGACAAACCGCGGACGAACCCCCTCTCATACCGACCTATCTCACTACTGGACGTAATTGGCAAAACGTACGAACGCATACTGACCGACAGACTACGAAAATATGTCGACAGCAAACAACTACTCCCACTGCTCCAAGCCGGTTTCCGCCCCAACCACTCCACCACAGACCCACTACTTAAACTGACATGTGACATCACCCAAGGCTTCAATAGATCGCACTGCACGCTAGCCATATTCCTCGACATCGAGCGCGCCTTCGACCGACTATGGCACAATGGTCTCCTATTCAAACTATTGAAACTAGGCCTGCCACCAAAATTCGTACGCCTCATAAGGACCCAAATTACCGGACGACACTCCAAAGTACATGTGCAAGAAGCCACCTCAGAACCATTCACTCCAGAGGCAGGAGTCCCTCAGGGTGCAATATTATCCCCGCTACTGTACGCACTATACACACATGACATACCAACACCGACAGACCAACACGAAAAAGTTGCCCTGTATGCGGACGACACCGCCTATTGGTGCACAGGGCTTAGAACAGACGTCATACAAAAAAAAGCGACAAAATACCTGACCAAGCTAGAAACCTGGATGACAAAATGGAGAATACGACCTAACCCGACAAAAACACAACTAGTACTGTTCCAACACCGCAACCTGACCAAAAAACGGCAACAAAAACTGGAAGACATAACACTCCGACTATGGGACGAGCCCCTAAAACTGACTGACACCGCGAGATACCTCGGCGTTTACCTGGACAAACACCTGAACTACCAAGCCCACCTACAATACCTACTCAACAAAACAAGGAGACGACAACAGTTAATTCGACAAGTACAAGGACGACTATATGGATGCTCCACCAGGACAGCCATCCACACATACAAGACATACATAAGACCGATCTACGAATACGCCGCTGCACCACTGGGTGGAATACCAAAGACAGTAGCAAACAGACTGTACTCCACAGAACGCCGACTACTACGAAGCATAGCCAAACTGCCACACCGTACCCCTAGCTCTGAAGTATACGAAACGACGAGAATAACCCCATTACAGACCAGACTAGCAAAACTAAGAGCAAGATACGGCTCACACATCTTACATAAGCGACCCGACATGGAAGACATACTGACGACCAAGCCACGCATAACGAGACGCCCTAAAGCTAAATACACCTACCCAGCACGTACAGTAGCGCAAAATACATCAAAAGAGTACCCCGACCTAGCACCCACGATGACACAACTTACAGAAGAAGAAACTACCCCCATCCACCTAGACGAAAGACAGTAATACAAAAGAAATAACTCAATGCACCACGACAGCCCCCCGCATCGAACACACATCACATCCAAAACAGTGATCTGAACACAATAGCTTAAGACAAACTTAGATAAGTTAGAACAAGGACAAACTGTAAAAACCAACTCCAAGTACTGGAACACAGGAAAGGAGAACATGTAAACCTAGACATAAGACAACAAGAAACATTGTAGCAACCAGCTCCAAGTACTGGAAATCAGGAAAGGAGAACCTGTACACCTAGATGTAAGATTAACTATAAGATAGATGATACCACATAAGATTAACTATAAGATAGACGATACCACAGAATAACAACACAGAGAAAATAAATGTATATATACTATAAGGAACACTCACTAAGTTAATCTCTTACTTATTTTATTATCCCCAATCTTACTGATAATTTATTTAAGCTGTGATATTCACAGAAAATTAATGTAAAGCTAAGATACTCAATATAAAATAGTAGCATATTATCAAAAATATGTAAAAATGGAAATAAATATAATAAAAATTGTAACCCCTGGCTGATAAAGGGCAATCAGATAAGCCCTAAAACAGCCCGCCTTCTCCCCTCAGGAGGAGGAATGAAACGTAAAAAAAAAAAAAAAAAAAAAAAAAAAAAAAAAAAAACCGGCGCCGGCACGCACTCCGCTGCTCGACTCGCTGCGGCTCGCACCGTTTGGGGCGTTGTGCTTTTCTTTCTCGCTTCTTTCGAAACTAGCCCATCGCCATGTCCGGACGCGGAAAGGGAGGCAAAGTCAAGGGCAAGTCAAAGTCCCGCTCAAGCAGGGCTGGGCTCCAGTTCCCGGTCGGCAGAATCCACCGCCTCCTGCGCAAGGGAAACTACGCCGAGCGCGTCGGCGCCGGGGCGCCCGTCTACCTCGCCGCCGTCATGGAGTACCTCGCGGCTGAGGTGCTCGAGCTGGCCGGAAACGCGGCCCGCGACAACAAGAAGACGCGCATCATCCCGCGCCACCTGCAGCTCGCCATACGCAACGACGAGGAGCTCAACAAGCTCTTGTCGGGCGTCACCATCGCACAGGGAGGTGTCCTGCCCAACATCCAGGCCGTCCTGCTGCCAAAGAAGACCGAGAAGAAGGCCTAAAAGAGAGACAGCGCAATCGGCAACCGCCGCGTGCTCCCTTGGCACGCAGCGCGCCATTTGCCGCCTCGGCTCAAAAACAAAACACAATCGGCCCTTTTCAGGGCCACCACACAAACCTACGTCCAAAGCAGAATTCCAGTCGTTCGTCGCACCACTTCTCTCTCTCTCTCTCTCTCTCTCTCTCTCTCTCTCTCTGTGTGTACGGTTTTTTTTCCTTCTTACACACACAGGCGCCGCCATCTTGTACACACGTACTTGGCCACCTCCTCCACTCCACTCCACGCACGCACAGTCTCGCGACCATTAACCAGCACACGTGGCGCACAACAACACACCTCAAAAATAACCCCTCGGCACTCAGCCGCGCCGCAACACACAGCCCATCCACCGACAAGAAGCATACAAGCAAAGAGGGAGGGGAAGGAAGGAAGGAAGGAAGGAAGGAAGGAAGGAGGGAGCTCACACAACGCAAGGGCACGCTTCCTTCCCTCCCAACCGCACCGCACACCACGTCAAAAAAACTCCAAACAAAACTAAAAGGCCAAGTAGACTAAAAAAGGAAAAGAAAAACCAGCAACACAGACTCTTTCGCACTTTTCAACTTCCGAACACTGTGGTGGCCCTGAAAAGGGCCGTTTTTCAATCTCTCTTTCCTTCCTTCCTTCGGTCTCACACCGCCTAACCGCCGAAACCGTACAGGGTGCGCCCCTGCCTCTTCAGGGCGTACACCACGTCCATGGCCGTCACAGTCTTGCGCTTGGCGTGCTCAGTGTACGTCACCGCGTCGCGGATCACGTTCTCCAGGAACACCTTCAGCACTCCGCGCGTCTCCTCGTAGATCAGACCAGAGATGCGCTTCACGCCGCCCCTGCGCGCCAGGCGGCGGATCGCGGGCTTCGTGATGCCCTGGATGTTGTCGCGCAACACCTTGCGGTGCCGCTTGGCGCCACCCTTGCCGAGCCCCTTTCCTCCCTTGCCGCGGCCTGTCATTCTTCTTCTTCTTCAAGCGTCTCAACCACAATAATATAAAAAACAGAAAGCAAGGCAAGCTCCTCACCCGGCGCTAGCGAGTCGGCTACGGTTGTGGCGCCCAGCGCGCGCGCCGCCCCCCTATATAGACTCTGGGGCCCCGCGGCCCGCCCTCCCCTCCCCCCACCACCGCGCACCGAGGGCATATAAGCGCAGCACCCGGGGCGCGCGGGCCCAGCGCCCTGGAGACTCGGGAATACCTTGGGGCGGTGTTCCTGGACGTCTCTAGGGCATTCGACTCCGTGTGGCACGACGGCCTCGTGTACAAACTTTTTGTGCACGGGGTACCGACGTCGCACGGAGTCCTCCTCCGGTCATACCTAGCCGAGCGGTCCTTCCATGTCAGGCTGGAAGACGGGACATCCACCCACCGATACATCCGTGCTGGAGTGCCGCAGGGGTCCGTTCTTGGGCCCCTACTGTACTCTCTGTACACCGCCGACGCTCCGCGCGTGACGCCGGTGAAGTTGGCACTATATGCTGACGACACTGCGCTGTTCGTGCGGAGCATGAAGGCGGTCGAGATGCGCCGTCTTCTCCAACGAGGTTGCGAGGCTCTTGGCGCCTGGTCGACCAAGTGGCGCCTCAAACAAAACGCGGCGAAGAGCCAGGCGGTGGTGTTCACTAGACGACCACTGCCGCCCGATCTTCCGCCAGTCACCGTCATGGGCAGCCCCGTCCCATGGAGCAAGACCGGCCGCTACCTGGGTGTCACATTGGACCACAAGCTGACATGGAAGCCGCACATCGAGGACGTCAGGGGCAGAGCAATAGGGCGCCTACGCGTCCTGTACCCTCTGCTCAATCCCTCGTCTGCGCTGCCTCCTCACCACGGCATCACGCTGTACCTGGCGCTGGTACGTCCAGTGCTGGAATACGCGGCTGTGGTGTGGGGCAACGCAGCCGAGACACACATCAGCAAGCTGCAGAGGGTGCAGAACAGGGCGCTCAAGCTCGCTCTGCGCCTGCCGAGGCTATACTCGACCGCTCGGCTACACGAGCAGACCGGAATACCCCTCCTCCGCGACCGCTTCAAGCAATCGGCGCGGGCCTTCTACGAGCGGGCCGAACGGTCCGACAACCGGCTCATCAGGGATCTGGGCCATCCTGCACACCACAGGCCAACAACACGCTGGCCTGACCTGTTGCGGGAGTGAAAACTTCCGCAATAGACACAGGACATCCCCATCCACGAAGAAACCAACCAGAGGCCAATCCAAGAAGAGAGTTAGTCCCTCCGAAACGAAAGGCTCCCGCAGGAATAGCAGTTGACTGCTTAGCCTGCTCCTGCACGGGTCAGGGCAGACCCGTAAGGTCGAACAGCAGCAGCGCGCGGGCCCGTTGTCAAGGCAGCACCGGACGCCGTCGCGCACGCATATCCTCCACGCCGCATCCGCATCCGCAGTAGCCATGGCCCGGACAAAGCAAACGGCCCGCAAGTCCACCGGCGGAAAGGCGCCGCGCAAACAGCTCGCCACCAAGGCGGCGAGGAAGAGCGCGCCCGCCACCGGCGGCGTCAAGAAGCCCCACCGCTACAGGCCGGGCACCGTCGCCCTGCGAGAAATCAGGCGCTACCAGAAGAGCACAGAGCTGCTCATCCGCAAGCTGCCATTCCAGCGCCTAGTGCGCGAGATCGCCCAGGACTTCAAGACCGACCTGCGCTTCCAGAGCTCCGCAGTCATGGCCCTGCAAGAGGCCAGCGAGGCCTACCTCGTCGGCCTCTTCGAAGACACCAACCTGTGCGCAATCCACGCCAAGCGAGTCACCATCATGCCCAAGGACATCCAGCTCGCGCGCCGCATCCGCGGCGAGCGCGCCTAAACCCGCACACCGCCAAACAAACAAAACGGCCCTTTTCAGGGCCACTAACGTCTCTCCGTCGCGAGCAAAACTTTGTCGGTCGCAACGACTAGTTCCCCACTCACTCTCCAGTCCAGTCGTCCCACCCCCGGCCCGGCCCGGCGCCGCCGTTTCCAAAAAAAAAAAAAAAAGCACCGCACCGGCCGAACCAAGTCGCAAGCGTCAATAGCGCCACCCACACAGGCCACGGCACAAAACGTGACGCCCGGAAAGCAAAGCAAAGCAAAGCAAAACAAAAAAGACTATTCCAAAACCACCACCAAGACAAACAAACAAACAAACAAACGCGGCGCAAAATAAATAGGTAAAAGTAAAATACACTTTGTGTAACACCAGCCGCGCGCCGCCGCCCACGCCCGCCAACGACCCCACAATCCAACCACCATCCACACATGAAACAAACAAACGCCAGCAAGCAAGACAGACAGACAACAAGGCAACCGACCGACCACGACACGACACGACAATCAACACCTTCCCGACGTGCTTTGATGGCCCTGAGAAGGGCCGTTTTTGTTTTTGTCCGGGACCGCGCGACAGCCTCTGGTTGCGCGCCGGCCACCAGGCGACGGTGTCAACCGCCAACCCTTCCCTGCCCTTTTTACTTCTTCTTCTTGGGCGAAGCCTTCGCCTTAGACGGCGTCGCCGTCGCCTTCTTCGGGCGCGGCGCCTTCGGCTTCTTCGTCGGAACCTTGGCGGCCTTCTTCGCCTTCGACGGCGACTTGGCCTTGGCCGGCTTGGCCGCAGCCGCCTTCTTCGCACCCGCGGGAGCGGCCGACGCCGCAGACGCCTTCTTGGCGGCGCCCGCCTTCCGACCGGTCGCCGCCTTCACGCCGCCAGCCTTCTTTGCGCCGGCCGCACGGGCCCCCTTCTTCTCCTTGCTGGCCGGAGCGGCGCGCTTCTTCTTCGCACCACCGCCGCCACCACGAGCCTTGCCGCCCTCGGCCGCCCCGCCGCCGGCGCCGGCAAGCTTGAAAGAGCCCGACGCGCCCTTCCCCTTCGTCTGCACCAGCTCGCCAGCCACGACGGCCGACTTGAGGTACTTCTTGATAAAGGGCGCCAGCTTCTCCGCGTCCAGCTTGTAGTGCGCGGCAATGTACTTCTTGATCGCCTGCAGCGACGACCCGCCGCGCTCCTTCAGACTCTTGATGGCGGCCGTCACCATCTCAGAGGTGCGCGGGTGCGCAGGCTTGGCGCGCGGCTTCTTCGCAGACGACGCAGACTTGGCCTTCTTCGTAGTGCCGGTGGCGGCGGGTGCCGCGGCAGTCTCGTTCGTAGCCGCCTGGTCTGCCATCTTTTGCTTGTTCTCTTTTCTTTTTTCCCCTTGGTTTCGCTTCCTTCTCTCCTTCGACGACGCACAACAGCGAGGGGCGCGCAGCAGAGAATAGCCGCGCACGCGCCTGGCCCAGCCAGTGTCGCGGGCGGGCGCGGACGGCCGAGAGAGCGGCCGCCACTCGGCGCGCCGCCGCGCCGCCGCGCCGCGCCTCCCGCGCTTGCTACCGCCCAACGTCCGACAGCCTGCGCGGAGCAGCCCCCAACCTGCGCCGCAACCACCCGCGCCATTCAAACCACCGAGGATGGGGCTACACACACCGACACCACGGTCGCCAACCAGTCGCCGCGGCGGCGCCGCAAACCACGGCCAAACTGCAGCCACCGCGCGCCACAGCCTGGGTCGGCCCGCCGAGAATCGCCGCCCCCGCCCAAATGCCGCCCCCACAGCCCCAGCCGACGACCCGCCACAATGGCCAAACCTTCGTCAAAACTCCCGCACCGTCGCCGCGGCAGCCCGGCCACCGCGGCCGGCGCCACAGCCACACGAGCCGAGTCGTGCGGCGATGACGGCCGTGCACAAACGCACCTCCGCCGCCCCATCGCCTTCCGCCGTTTTCCCGATCGGCCCGCAGCCGTCGGGCCACGGCCGCGGGCCGTCCTCCTCCTCTCGCCTCGCCCGCCAACACCCACAGCCCTTCCAACACATTTTTCTTTTCTTTTTTCTTTTTTTTTTTTACTTTTTTACGATCGCCGCCTGCGCAACATGGCACCGGCCGACGGAGCGCCAACCCCCCCGCCACAGGCGAAAACAAAACAACGATAAACAAACAAACAAAATAAATTACCAGCCAGCCCCAACTACAGACACACCGAATCTGCCCTCACAGCCGACCTTACACGCCTCAACGTCAAAACAAAGGTGGTTTCTTTCTTTCAACGGTTACCTTACCTTAGGTTACGTCAGGTTAGGCTAAGAAGGCGTCAGGGTTAGGTTAAGCGTTGACGTGACGTCACGTCTTAACGTAGGCGTTAAGCTAAGGTTGCGGTCACGTACGTTAGGTTAAGGCGACTTGGGGGTTGGCCTAAGAGCTTAGGTTAGGTTAGGTTACGTTAGTTTAGGTGGCTGCGTTAAGGGGCTTAAAGAAGTTTAGGAGAGGTTAAGGCGTCGAGGCGGCCGCACCCCCTTAGCTGCTGCGGCTCGGCCACGCCACGCCACGCTTTGGGGTTTCATAAGGTCGCGCGGCGGGTCGTCGGCACGCCGCAAAGGACAAAACTGCAAGACGACGTCGAAAAACAAACAACAGGTAAAAAATAAATAAGTAAAAATAAACGACGCCGACAGGCGGGGATCAGCAGAACAAGCAGATTCCGGAGAGCGAACGAGACACGCACACACACAAACCCCCCCGAGCCGAGAGAGCACAGAGCACCACCACGTGTCGGCCTCCGCTCACCCGACTCGGCTGGGCTGGGCTGGGCTGGGCTGGGCTGGGCTGGCGGCCGGGCCGGATGCACGTACACGTACGGCTACAGCCACTACCCGTACACAGCCGCTCTTCACGCAACACCAGCCAAATGGCGCGCCCGCGGCTCGTCGCGGTCGCAACGCCACGCCGGCACACTTTCGGCACCACCGTTTTCGCGCGCACCGCAAACAAAACGCAGCCGACACACACAGAGAGAAAAAAAAAAAAAAAAAACACAGAGCGCGAGACGGGCGGCGGCGCACCTTTCGCCAGCCGGCAGGCAATCGACTCGCCCAGTACGACAAACGCGCACGCCACCCCACCCAACCAACCAACCAACCAGTCGTCGTCGTCGTCGTCGTCGTCGTCCCGAAATCAAACAAACTCTCAAAAGCACAGCCCCTGCTGCCAACGGACGCAGGCGCCACGCAGCTCCCCTTCCCGCCACACTCGATTCGCAGCGCAACTCACCCGGCACACCGTCAAACGACGGGCTGGGCTCGCCGCATCGCCGCAACCTACACACCTTCCCCGCCACGACGCACAGCCCCACCAGACGCCCGTGCCGCAACGACACTACTGCACTACCACTACCGCACTACTCCTCTCGCCCTTGCCATACACGACACAACACGCCAAAAAATGAAAATCCAAATACAAACAAAAACACCGCCCCCGCGACCCAAACACATGCACGGCGCGCCAACACACGCGAGGCAAGGCACGCAGCAAACGGCGTCCCCTCCGCGTCGCGCCATCAACCTACACACACAAGGCAACCAACAACAGCCAGCCAGCCAGCCAGCCCCACTCTCACGCCGCAAAAACAGAAAACACACCGAAACCGCCAAACGCCGCACATTCGCGCTTCGCACTTACCACACACCTCTCGGCATCCGTTTCGCACACAACGACGCGACGCACAATACATCATCACGGGCTACGCACGCACACCGCGACCCACTTTTTTACGACGCCCTCGGCAGAGCACACGTGCCCACGCCCACACACAGTCGACACAACGACGCAGCGCGCAGCAGACGCGGCCGCAACACGTACCTCCCCGACGACGCGCCAACACCGCCAGCCACTGCTCACTCGCCCAAGCAACCCGTGCACACAACTGCCACACGCGTCCACCACGCCGCCGCCAACCACCCGCCCGCCAGGGGGCGCTCACGTCCGCGACAACAGCGCGGCACCGCCGGACCGGGCCGGGCCGAACCGAGCCGAGCCGCCGCCTCCTCTCCACTCGGCACGCCACGTCCTGCTTGCAAAACACATGGCTCGTCCCTCTGTACACACAACGCGCCTGCCTGCCTGCGGTCGCCGCCGGCATCTATCTACCTGCGCATCGGAGCCAGGCCGGCAAGCCCACACTTAAATAATGCACTTCACCAGCCAAACAAACCCACTCTTCCTTTCTTTGCACAGCGCATGCAACAGCAGCCCCAGGAGCCGGGCCCGCCGCCAGCGTCTCCTCCTCCTCTGGGCACAGCCAGCCAGCCAGCCGTTCCCACCGCCCCGCCCCTGCTCTGCAGAACAAGAAAAAACGAAAAAGTACCAACACACGCACCCAAAGCGTAAGCCAGACAAGACCAGCCTCTCCAAGGCCACACACACGCAAAAAAAACAAAAAAACAAAAACACTACAACAGAATAAAATGAAAAAGAAAAAGCAAGCTGTCGCCTCGCCCCCGCCCGTCCCCCCACCCCACCACATTCGCCCCCTCCGCTTGTTTTCCTTTCTACAATTTCCCTCTTTTCCACCCAATATCCCGCCGCGGTTTACGGGCACCGGCCGATTTTGCGCCCGCCCACATGTGTGCCTACTCCCCACCACCATTCCCTCCGCAGCCCGCAGCCCGCAGCCCGCAGCCCGCTTTTCCCCCCCTCCCTGCCCACACCACACCACACCACACCACACCGACGGTGCTGACGTCGACACGCACCCAAGACAGGGGCCACGACCGTCTTTTTTCCTGGGCCCATCCCCGCACCGCACCTCCTTCCAATCAACGCTGTGGCGCCTGTGTCCGCGCGAGACGCGTGCGCGCCGCCTCTCTCAACATCCGTCCGCCGTCCGCCGGCCGGCCCGTTTTTCGGCCCCCAGGCCATCCGTCAACCACCACTGCCACTGCCCCTGCCCCTGCCCCTGCCCCTGCCCCTGCCCCTGCCCGCCCCGCACCACACCACACACCGCTGCTTGCCCCGGCCGTTGCCACCAAAGGCGCCAACCGCAGCCCGCGCGCGCCAGAAACTACAGGGACCCAGCCGACCGACGAAAATCAGAGCAATTGGCCGGGAGGATCAAAAAGAGAGCTCCGAAAACCACCGTAGCGAGGCGTGGGAGGAAACGTTACGAGAAGCAGAAAGGGACCAGGAAAAATTCTGGAAATTTCTTAAAACTCGTAAACTAAACACGAAACATCTACATCTACATCTACATGGGGAAGGAACGACCCCACAGACCGAGCTGAAGCACTGGCGGATTCACTAGAAAGGCAATTCCAAGCACCAGAAGCGGTAGATGACGAAACTGATGACCACCAGGAAATGGTACTCAGAAGGGTAAAACCGCATCCTAAGTGCCCCGATCAGAACATCTTTCACAATCCAATAAACGCAGAAACCCCGTATCTTATCACATCACAAACATACACACATCCTAAGAAGGCATCAGGCCCAGATTCCATCAAACCGCAACTACTACATCACCTACCTCCAGCAACTATCAATTATCTATCTAACATCAATATATAATGCTTGCTTCAGACTAAACTACTTGGAAACAGGCCCGAGTCATCACATTACCAAAGCCAAACAAGGACTTATTATTTCCGCAAAACTATAGGCCAACTTCCTTGGAAAGGTCCTCGGAAAGCTCATTCAAACTGAACTGAAGAAATTCAATTCTTAAAGGATAACAACATAATCATCCCACAACAATTCCGATTCCGCGAAGAACACAGCACCACCCACCAGGTGACCAGACTAGTCGAGCACATATGTCAGGCCAGAAACATTAGACACAGTACTGGAGCAGTCCTGCTTGACATTGGAAAAGCATTCGGATAACGCCTTATCTACAAGCTCCACCAGTACAACTGCCCCATCCACATTATTGCTTCTTTTCTCCGCAACAGAGCATTCTATGTCCATGTACCAGGAGCGGCAAGTAACACTAGATCCATAGAGGCTGGAGTCCCGCAAGGCTCAGTGCTGGGGCCCATTCTCTACTCAATATACACAAACAAACAGCTGGGAGGACACTTGTCACTATTTGCAGACGACACTGCAGTCTACCGCAGCAGTTCTAACCTGCAATATAGAGTCACAAAAATAGAGCAACACCTACAATCCATCCAGAAATGGGCTAACCAAAAAAAACAATAAACGCGGAGAAAACCCAAGCAATACAATACGATTCACATTCAAAAAGAATACCTCCTAACCTGCATATACGCCTCAGAAATAACAATCTTCCATGGTCAGGCACAATAAAGTATCTAGGCATCAAGCTGGACAAGAGGTTGACATTTAGAGACCATGTTACACACGTTTGTAACAAGGCTGCAGCAGCAATATTCAGACTGTACCCAATCATCAAAGGAAACAGAATAAATATGCGCGCCAAAAAGAAAATCTTCAAAACCGTCATAGGAACCAGCCATCACTTACGGCTCTGAAAATCTGGTCAATGGCCGCAGACACCAACATAACAAGAGTAAAAAAAAAGGGTGCACAACAAATACTTCAGAATTGCTGCTGATGCCGGCCGGTACCAGACAAACCGAGACATATACACAAACCATAACATACTCAAAATCCCGGAAATCATCCAAAGAAAAATCCATAAAGTTTTTTTTTTTTTTTTTTTTTTTTTTTTTCCCACCAAACCACGGATTCGAACCACCCACTCATCAGAAATCTGGGACAAAATCCACCCGACCCAAGAACGACATTTCCCATCACGACAAAACACCACAAACTACAACATACCATGATAAACAAAAATAAAATACAAACACCATAACACTCACTCAAACAACAAACATCTACACACACCCAAGAGACCCTATCATCCCATCATTTTGTTACCCAACATAATCAGACAGAAGGCAGGGATCAAGGACAGATCCGGTCCTTCGAGTACAGGGGGTAAAAAAATACCCATCAGACCAGCTCGCTCTCTCTCTCTCTCTCTCTCTCTCTCTCTCTCTCTCTCCGTGCCGACGCTGCCCCGCACACGCGTTCGCGTTCGGCCGACACCACACGACAGGTCTTTGGGGCCCCGCCACTGCGCACACGCACGCCTCCTCCTCTTCCTTAGTTCTTTTTCGCTTTTCTTTTCTCCCCCGCCCCCCGCTCTCACCGCCACATCATCCCGCAACCCTTGGGGGATGTTTCCCAACATCAACGCGCCCCAATTCCACTCTCTGCCCGTGCCGCACTCTCCACTTTGCTTCTCCCCGTCCCCTACACACACGACTGCCGAAACCCCGGTTGACACACCTTCTCGTAGGACAGGGGTGCGTGCGTTGTCTTGACGGTGACAGCAACAGCAACGGATCCGTCCATCCCATTCCCCCCCCCCCCCCCACTCGGTAAAGAACCATGTTCAACCCACACTACACAACAAGGGGGGCACACACGAACGCGAAAGAAAGGGCAGGGCAGGGCAGGGCAACTATCTCGTACACATTCTTCCTCAGAACCCACATATCACATCAACGAACGGCAGGCCAATTGCGGACTCAGCCGTGTCAGGCAAATCCAACCCAACCAACACCTCCCACGGAAACCCTGACACTGATCCAGCAGTACGTCCACATACATCGCCACACCAAATACGGGTGACGAGTGAGCAACAAATGGAACAATACACAACAAGGCTGACCTAATAAAAACTGCACGTCACGTCATACCTTCCAGACAGACGCAGTTCCGACGGGACGGCGGAACCGTATACGTACCTTTCAGCCACAACAACCGACCGACTGGACACGCCCGCGTCTCCAGCCAGCCAACCACCAGGGCCACACAGCCCGCAAGTTTCAGCGTCAACACTTCTTAACGTACGTTGCAAACTTTTCAAAACATTGCCACACACACACCACGAAAAGCGTCAACCTCTCTCACACTGGATACACTCAACACTTTTTGTCGGCGGAGCTTGAGCCCAACGGTTGACACACCCCCACCGGCCACACAGGTTTCCCTTTGAAAATTGCAGTGACGGAGGAGACGCGGCATTACGAGAGGGTTGTTTCCGAGAGCGCGAGCTGGACGGAGCTGCGGCGCCGCCGCCGCCGCCGAGGGGTAATGAACGCACGCGATGCCGCATGACAGCCCATCACCCAAAGTTTCACCCACAACTGCACAGGTCGCACCCCCTTTTCGCGCCATACTAGTGTCGATCGTCAATTACAGCTGACGGTGTTCGCATTTGCCACTTGACGGGGGGGAAAAGAAAACAAACATCTGACACGCCATGTGTTTCTCTCTCTCTCTGTTACATCTAGGTCATTGGGCAGCCACTGTAAAAAAAAAAAAAAAAAATAAATAAATATTTTTACGACATGGTTGGGTAAGTGATTTAAAGACAACAATTGTGGGTCACACACCATAGACCATTTCGATAGTGTTCTTGTTCTTCTCTTTTTCCTTTTTTTATCGCTCAATTGAAATAAAACCTGGGGATGATGCAATGCTGCGATATGGCACAACCGTCGTCCATTGTACACAACTCGGGAACAAAAAGAAACCAATTCAGGGAACGTTCGTTCCTTCACAACGTTTCTTTCAACGCACTTGGTCTTTACCATCCTGTATATTCAACACACA
>NW_026062190.1:37500-47500 GCF_023897955.1 Schistocerca gregaria | reverse complement strand
GCCGTCGACCGTATGCACGGTAACGGCGTAGAGCGGCGCCCTCTTCTTGTTGGTCCGGTTGTGCAGCCTTGCGGTTACACCACCAAACCCGGCTCGCAGCAGCCCTTCCCGGACCGCTGCCTCGTCACAGCACCAAGGTAGCCCCCTGAGGAGTGCCTTGGTCGTCTTCATCCTTCCTGGGGAAGGTGCCTTCTCACGCGCCGGCGGCGCGTCGACGATGTGGTCGGCCACTGCGACCTTGATCGCCCTGTGGTCGGCCACGTTTGCGGCTCGAACGCAGATCAGCGAGTCTGTATCGACAGACTCGTAGACCACTTCGTTCCGTGCGCAGTTCGTCATGGTGTCGAACAGCGCTGTCCACCCACCTTTACACTTGATGTACAAAGGGGGGACAGGCCGCGACTCGTCTTCTCGGGAGTTCCTTGCATGGTCGGCAGACTTAGTGAGTTGCGCAACCGAAGGACCCTTCGTAGCGGCAGGTTTCCTCTGCGCACCCTTCTTTCCCATGCTGTGAGGCGCGGAACACGACAATCTGCACGCGTTGTCAAAACAACGCACGACAATTTGCTCTGCGCGGCTCCCACAGCACAGAAACCTCTTCACGAGCTCTCAACGGCCGAGTTAGCTTAGCGCGCAACGGCAGCGATGCGCACGCCTCGCCAGCTCAGGCCGCTCTCGGCGCCCAGCGCGCGCGCCGCCCCCCTATATAGACTCTGGGGCCCCGCGGCCCGCCCTCCCCTCCCCCCACCACCGCGCACCGAGGGCATATAAGCGCAGCACCCGGGGCGCGCGGGCCCGTTGTCAAGGCAGCACCGGACGCCGTCGCGCACGCATATCCTCCACGCCGCATCCGCATCCGCAGTAGCCATGGCCCGGACAAAGCAAACGGCCCGCAAGTCCACCGGCGGAAAGGCGCCGCGCAAACAGCTCGCCACCAAGGCGGCGAGGAAGAGCGCGCCCGCCACCGGCGGCGTCAAGAAGCCCCACCGCTACAGGCCGGGCACCGTCGCCCTGCGAGAAATCAGGCGCTACCAGAAGAGCACAGAGCTGCTCATCCGCAAGCTGCCATTCCAGCGCCTAGTGCGCGAGATCGCCCAGGACTTCAAGACCGACCTGCGCTTCCAGAGCTCCGCAGTCATGGCCCTGCAAGAGGCCAGCGAGGCCTACCTCGTCGGCCTCTTCGAAGACACCAACCTGTGCGCAATCCACGCCAAGCGAGTCACCATCATGCCCAAGGACATCCAGCTCGCGCGCCGCATCCGCGGCGAGCGCGCCTAAACCCGCACACCGCCAAACAAACAAAACGGCCCTTTTCAGGGCCACTAACGTCTCTCCGTCGCGAGCAAAACTTTGTCGGTCGCAACGACTAGTTCCCCACTCACTCTCCAGTCCAGTCGTCCCACCCCCGGCCCGGCCCGGCGCCGCCGTTTCCAAAAAAAAAAAAAAAGCACCGCACCGGCCGAACCAAGTCGCAAGCGTCAATAGCGCCACCCACACAGGCCACGGCACAAAACGTGACGCCCGGAAAGCAAAGCAAAGCAAAGCAAAACAAAAAAGACTATTCCAAAACCACCACCAAGACAAACAAACAAACAAACAAACGCGGCGCAAAATAAATAGGTAAAAGTAAAATACACTTTGTGTAACACCAGCCGCGCGCCGCCGCCCACGCCCGCCAACGACCCCACAATCCAACCACCATCCACACATGAAACAAACAAACGCCAGCAAGCAAGACAGACAGACAACAAGGCAACCGACCGACCACGACACGACACGACAATCAACACCTTCCCGACGTGCTTTGATGGCCCTGAGAAGGGCCGTTTTTGTTTTTGTCCGGGACCGCGCGACAGCCTCTGGTTGCGCGCCGGCCACCAGGCGACGGTGTCAACCGCCAACCCTTCCCTGCCCTTTTTACTTCTTCTTCTTGGGCGAAGCCTTCGCCTTAGACGGCGTCGCCGTCGCCTTCTTCGGGCGCGGCGCCTTCGGCTTCTTCGTCGGAACCTTGGCGGCCTTCTTCGCCTTCGACGGCGACTTGGCCTTGGCCGGCTTGGCCGCAGCCGCCTTCTTCGCACCCGCGGGAGCGGCCGACGCCGCAGACGCCTTCTTGGCGGCGCCCGCCTTCCGACCGGTCGCCGCCTTCACGCCGCCAGCCTTCTTTGCGCCGGCCGCACGGGCCCCCTTCTTCTCCTTGCTGGCCGGAGCGGCGCGCTTCTTCTTCGCACCACCGCCGCCACCACGAGCCTTGCCGCCCTCGGCCGCCCCGCCGCCGGCGCCGGCAAGCTTGAAAGAGCCCGACGCGCCCTTCCCCTTCGTCTGCACCAGCTCGCCAGCCACGACGGCCGACTTGAGGTACTTCTTGATAAAGGGCGCCAGCTTCTCCGCGTCCAGCTTGTAGTGCGCGGCAATGTACTTCTTGATCGCCTGCAGCGACGACCCGCCGCGCTCCTTCAGACTCTTGATGGCGGCCGTCACCATCTCAGAGGTGCGCGGGTGCGCAGGCTTGGCGCGCGGCTTCTTCGCAGACGACGCAGACTTGGCCTTCTTCGTAGTGCCGGTGGCGGCGGGTGCCGCGGCAGTCTCGTTCGTAGCCGCCTGGTCTGCCATCTTTTGCTTGTTCTCTTTTCTTTTTTCCCCTTGGTTTCGCTTCCTTCTCTCCTTCGACGACGCACAACAGCGAGGGGCGCGCAGCAGAGAATAGCCGCGCACGCGCCTGGCCCAGCCAGTGTCGCGGGCGGGCGCGGACGGCCGAGAGAGCGGCCGCCACTCGGCGCGCCGCCGCGCCGCCGCGCCGCGCCTCCCGCGCTTGCTACCGCCCAACGTCCGACAGCCTGCGCGGAGCAGCCCCCAACCTGCGCCGCAACCACCCGCGCCATTCAAACCACCGAGGATGGGGCTACACACACCGACACCACGGTCGCCAACCAGTCGCCGCGGCGGCGCCGCAAACCACGGCCAAACTGCAGCCACCGCGCGCCACAGCCTGGGTCGGCCCGCCGAGAATCGCCGCCCCCGCCCAAATGCCGCCCCCACAGCCCCAGCCGACGACCCGCCACAATGGCCAAACCTTCGTCAAAACTCCCGCACCGTCGCCGCGGCAGCCCGGCCACCGCGGCCGGCGCCACAGCCACACGAGCCGAGTCGTGCGGCGATGACGGCCGTGCACAAACGCACCTCCGCCGCCCCATCGCCTTCCGCCGTTTTCCCGATCGGCCCGCAGCCGTCGGGCCACGGCCGCGGGCCGTCCTCCTCCTCTCGCCTCGCCCGCCAACACCCACAGCCCTTCCAACACATTTTTCTTTTCTTTTTTCTTTTTTTTTTTTACTTTTTTACGATCGCCGCCTGCGCAACATGGCACCGGCCGACGGAGCGCCAACCCCCCCGCCACAGGCGAAAACAAAACAACGATAAACAAACAAACAAAATAAATTACCAGCCAGCCCCAACTACAGACACACCGAATCTGCCCTCACAGCCGACCTTACACGCCTCAACGTCAAAACAAAGGTGGTTTCTTTCTTTCAACGGTTACCTTACCTTAGGTTACGTCAGGTTAGGCTAAGAAGGCGTCAGGGTTAGGTTAAGCGTTGACGTGACGTCACGTCTTAACGTAGGCGTTAAGCTAAGGTTGCGGTCACGTACGTTAGGTTAAGGCGACTTGGGGGTTGGCCTAAGAGCTTAGGTTAGGTTAGGTTACGTTAGTTTAGGTGGCTGCGTTAAGGGGCTTAAAGAAGTTTAGGAGAGGTTAAGGCGTCGAGGCGGCCGCACCCCCTTAGCTGCTGCGGCTCGGCCACGCCACGCCACGCTTTGGGGTTTCATAAGGTCGCGCGGCGGGTCGTCGGCACGCCGCAAAGGACAAAACTGCAAGACGACGTCGAAAAACAAACAACAGGTAAAAAATAAATAAGTAAAAATAAACGACGCCGACAGGCGGGGATCAGCAGAACAAGCAGATTCCGGAGAGCGAACGAGACACGCACACACACAAACCCCCCCGAGCCGAGAGAGCACAGAGCACCACCACGTGTCGGCCTCCGCTCACCCGACTCGGCTGGGCTGGGCTGGGCTGGGCTGGGCTGGGCTGGGCTGGCGGCCGGGCCGGATGCACGTACACGTACGGCTACAGCCACTACCCGTACACAGCCGCTCTTCACGCAACACCAGCCAAATGGCGCGCCCGCGGCTCGTCGCGGTCGCAACGCCACGCCGGCACACTTTCGGCACCACCGTTTTCGCGCGCACCGCAAACAAAACGCAGCCGACACACACAGAGAGAAAAAAAAAAAAAAAAAAAACACAGAGCGCGAGACGGGCGGCGGCGCACCTTTCGCCAGCCGGCAGGCAATCGACTCGCCCAGTACGACAAACGCGCACGCCACCCCACCCAACCAACCAACCAACCAGTCGTCGTCGTCGTCGTCGTCGTCGTCCCGAAATCAAACAAACTCTCAAAAGCACAGCCCCTGCTGCCAACGGACGCAGGCGCCACGCAGCTCCCCTTCCCGCCACACTCGATTCGCAGCGCAACTCACCCGGCACACCGTCAAACGACGGGCTGGGCTCGCCGCATCGCCGCAACCTACACACCTTCCCCGCCACGACGCACAGCCCCACCAGACGCCCGTGCCGCAACGACACTACTGCACTACCACTACCGCACTACTCCTCTCGCCCTTGCCATACACGACACAACACGCCAAAAAATGAAAATCCAAATACAAACAAAAACACCGCCCCCGCGACCCAAACACATGCACGGCGCGCCAACACACGCGAGGCAAGGCACGCAGCAAACGGCGTCCCCTCCGCGTCGCGCCATCAACCTACACACACAAGGCAACCAACAACAGCCAGCCAGCCAGCCAGCCCCACTCTCACGCCGCAAAAACAGAAAACACACCGAAACCGCCAAACGCCGCACATTCGCGCTTCGCACTTACCACACACCTCTCGGCATCCGTTTCGCACACAACGACGCGACGCACAATACATCATCACGGGCTACGCACGCACACCGCGACCCACTTTTTTACGACGCCCTCGGCAGAGCACACGTGCCCACGCCCACACACAGTCGACACAACGACGCAGCGCGCAGCAGACGCGGCCGCAACACGTACCTCCCCGACGACGCGCCAACACCGCCAGCCACTGCTCACTCGCCCAAGCAACCCGTGCACACAACTGCCACACGCGTCCACCACGCCGCCGCCAACCACCCGCCCGCCAGGGGGCGCTCACGTCCGCGACAACAGCGCGGCACCGCCGGACCGGGCCGGGCCGAACCGAGCCGAGCCGCCGCCTCCTCTCCACTCGGCACGCCACGTCCTGCTTGCAAAACACATGGCTCGTCCCTCTGTACACACAACGCGCCTGCCTGCCTGCGGTCGCCGCCGGCATCTATCTACCTGCGCATCGGAGCCAGGCCGGCAAGCCCACACTTAAATAATGCACTTCACCAGCCAAACAAACCCACTCTTCCTTTCTTTGCACAGCGCATGCAACAGCAGCCCCAGGAGCCGGGCCCGCCGCCAGCGTCTCCTCCTCCTCTGGGCACAGCCAGCCAGCCAGCCGTTCCCACCGCCCCGCCCCTGCTCTGCAGAACAAGAAAAAACGAAAAAGTACCAACACACGCACCCAAAGCGTAAGCCAGACAAGACCAGCCTCTCCAAGGCCACACACACGCAAAAAAAACAAAAAAACAAAAACACTACAACAGAATAAAATGAAAAAGAAAAAGCAAGCTGTCGCCTCGCCCCCGCCCGTCCCCCCACCCCACCACATTCGCCCCCTCCGCTTGTTTTCCTTTCTACAATTTCCCTCTTTTCCACCCAATATCCCGCCGCGGTTTACGGGCACCGGCCGATTTTGCGCCCGCCCACATGTGTGCCTACTCCCCACCACCATTCCCTCCGCAGCCCGCAGCCCGCAGCCCGCAGCCCGCAGCCCGCTTTTCCCCCCCTCCCTGCCCACACCACACCACACCACACCACACCGACGGTGCTGACGTCGACACGCACCCAAGACAGGGGCCACGACCGTCTTTTTTCCTGGGCCCATCCCCGCACCGCACCTCCTTCCAATCAACGCTGTGGCGCCTGTGTCCGCGCGAGACGCGTGCGCGCCGCCTCTCTCAACATCCGTCCGCCGTCCGCCGGCCGGCCCGTTTTTCGGCCCCCAGGCCATCCGTCAACCACCACTGCCACTGCCCCTGCCCCTGCCCCTGCCCCTGCCCCTGCCCCTGCCCGCCCCGCACCACACCACACACCGCTGCTTGCCCCGGCCGTTGCCACCAAAGGCGCCAACCGCAGCCCGCGCGCGCCAGAAACTACAGGGACCCAGCCGACCGACGAAAATCAGAGCAATTGGCCGGGAGGATCAAAAAGAGAGCTCCGAAAACCACCGTAGCGAGGCGTGGGAGGAAACGTTACGAGAAGCAGAAAGGGACCAGGAAAAATTCTGGAAATTTCTTAAAACTCGTAAACTAAACACGAAACATCTACATCTACATCTACATGGGGAAGGAACGACCCCACAGACCGAGCTGAAGCACTGGCGGATTCACTAGAAAGGCAATTCCAAGCACCAGAAGCGGTAGATGACGAAACTGATGACCACCAGGAAATGGTACTCAGAAGGGTAAAACCGCATCCTAAGTGCCCCGATCAGAACATCTTTCACAATCCAATAAACGCAGAAACCCCGTATCTTATCACATCACAAACATACACACATCCTAAGAAGGCATCAGGCCCAGATTCCATCAAACCGCAACTACTACATCACCTACCTCCAGCAACTATCAATTATCTATCTAACATCAATATATAATGCTTGCTTCAGACTAAACTACTTGGAAACAGGCCCGAGTCATCACATTACCAAAGCCAAACAAGGACTTATTATTTCCGCAAAACTATAGGCCAACTTCCTTGGAAAGGTCCTCGGAAAGCTCATTCAAACTGAACTGAAGAAATTCAATTCTTAAAGGATAACAACATAATCATCCCACAACAATTCCGATTCCGCGAAGAACACAGCACCACCCACCAGGTGACCAGACTAGTCGAGCACATATGTCAGGCCAGAAACATTAGACACAGTACTGGAGCAGTCCTGCTTGACATTGGAAAAGCATTCGGATAACGCCTTATCTACAAGCTCCACCAGTACAACTGCCCCATCCACATTATTGCTTCTTTTCTCCGCAACAGAGCATTCTATGTCCATGTACCAGGAGCGGCAAGTAACACTAGATCCATAGAGGCTGGAGTCCCGCAAGGCTCAGTGCTGGGGCCCATTCTCTACTCAATATACACAAACAAACAGCTGGGAGGACACTTGTCACTATTTGCAGACGACACTGCAGTCTACCGCAGCAGTTCTAACCTGCAATATAGAGTCACAAAAATAGAGCAACACCTACAATCCATCCAGAAATGGGCTAACCAAAAAAAACAATAAACGCGGAGAAAACCCAAGCAATACAATACGATTCACATTCAAAAAGAATACCTCCTAACCTGCATATACGCCTCAGAAATAACAATCTTCCATGGTCAGGCACAATAAAGTATCTAGGCATCAAGCTGGACAAGAGGTTGACATTTAGAGACCATGTTACACACGTTTGTAACAAGGCTGCAGCAGCAATATTCAGACTGTACCCAATCATCAAAGGAAACAGAATAAATATGCGCGCCAAAAAGAAAATCTTCAAAACCGTCATAGGAACCAGCCATCACTTACGGCTCTGAAAATCTGGTCAATGGCCGCAGACACCAACATAACAAGAGTAAAAAAAAAGGGTGCACAACAAATACTTCAGAATTGCTGCTGATGCCGGCCGGTACCAGACAAACCGAGACATATACACAAACCATAACATACTCAAAATCCCGGAAATCATCCAAAGAAAAATCCATAAAGTTTTTTTTTTTTTTTTTTTTTTTTTTTCCCACCAAACCACGGATTCGAACCACCCACTCATCAGAAATCTGGGACAAAATCCACCCGACCCAAGAACGACATTTCCCATCACGACAAAACACCACAAACTACAACATACCATGATAAACAAAAATAAAATACAAACACCATAACACTCACTCAAACAACAAACATCTACACACACCCAAGAGACCCTATCATCCCATCATTTTGTTACCCAACATAATCAGACAGAAGGCAGGGATCAAGGACAGATCCGGTCCTTCGAGTACAGGGGGTAAAAAAATACCCATCAGACCAGCTCGCTCTCTCTCTCTCTCTCTCTCTCTCTCTCTCTCTCTCCGTGCCGACGCTGCCCCGCACACGCGTTCGCGTTCGGCCGACACCACACGACAGGTCTTTGGGGCCCCGCCACTGCGCACACGCACGCCTCCTCCTCTTCCTTAGTTCTTTTTCGCTTTTCTTTTCTCCCCCGCCCCCCGCTCTCACCGCCACATCATCCCGCAACCCTTGGGGGATGTTTCCCAACATCAACGCGCCCCAATTCCACTCTCTGCCCGTGCCGCACTCTCCACTTTGCTTCTCCCCGTCCCCTACACACACGACTGCCGAAACCCCGGTTGACACACCTTCTCGTAGGACAGGGGTGCGTGCGTTGTCTTGACGGTGACAGCAACAGCAACGGATCCGTCCATCCCATTCCCCCCCCCCCCCCCACTCGGTAAAGAACCATGTTCAACCCACACTACACAACAAGGGGGGCACACACGAACGCGAAAGAAAGGGCAGGGCAGGGCAGGGCAACTATCTCGTACACATTCTTCCTCAGAACCCACATATCACATCAACGAACGGCAGGCCAATTGCGGACTCAGCCGTGTCAGGCAAATCCAACCCAACCAACACCTCCCACGGAAACCCTGACACTGATCCAGCAGTACGTCCACATACATCGCCACACCAAATACGGGTGACGAGTGAGCAACAAATGGAACAATACACAACAAGGCTGACCTAATAAAAACTGCACGTCACGTCATACCTTCCAGACAGACGCAGTTCCGACGGGACGGCGGAACCGTATACGTACCTTTCAGCCACAACAACCGACCGACTGGACACGCCCGCGTCTCCAGCCAGCCAACCACCAGGGCCACACAGCCCGCAAGTTTCAGCGTCAACACTTCTTAACGTACGTTGCAAACTTTTCAAAACATTGCCACACACACACCACGAAAAGCGTCAACCTCTCTCACACTGGATACACTCAACACTTTTTGTCGGCGGAGCTTGAGCCCAACGGTTGACACACCCCCACCGGCCACACAGGTTTCCCTTTGAAAATTGCAGTGACGGAGGAGACGCGGCATTACGAGAGGGTTGTTTCCGAGAGCGCGAGCTGGACGGAGCTGCGGCGCCGCCGCCGCCGCCGAGGGGTAATGAACGCACGCGATGCCGCATGACAGCCCATCACCCAAAGTTTCACCCACAACTGCACAGGTCGCACCCCCTTTTCGCGCCATACTAGTGTCGATCGTCAATTACAGCTGACGGTGTTCGCATTTGCCACTTGACGGGGGGGAAAAGAAAACAAACATCTGACACGCCATGTGTTTCTCTCTCTCTCTGTTACATCTAGGTCATTGGGCAGCCACTGTAAAAAAAAAAAAAATAAATAAATAAATATTTTTACGACATGGTTGGGTAAGTGATTTAAAGACAACAATTGTGGGTCACACACCATAGACCATTTCGATAGTGTTCTTGTTCTTCTCTTTTTCCTTTTTTTATCGCTCAATTGAAATAAAACCTGGGGATGATGCAATGCTGCGATATGGCACAACCGTCGTCCATTGTACACAACTCGGGAACAAAAAGAAACCAATTCAGGGAACGTTCGTTCCTTCACAACGTTTCTTTCAACGCACTTGGTCTTTACCATCCTGTATATTCAACACACATTTCCTTTCATCAAACTAGGGCATTTCCATAACAGTTTGTTTCCGTTTCTGTGAGCACAATACTGCTTCTTCGACGTCATTTCACC
>NW_026062190.1:0-32500 GCF_023897955.1 Schistocerca gregaria | reverse complement strand
TTACAGGCCGGAAGTTAGCTTCGAAGGTATCGGCCAGGACACTGGCCTTCACGTCGGGTTCGGATAGGAACTCTTGTCCCACCTGCAGTGGCGGCACTCGTTGCCTGCGGCGCAGGGGTGGCGCCCAGCGCGCGCGCCGCCCCCCTATATAGACTCTGGGGCCCCGCGGCCCGCCCTCCCCTCCCCCCACCACCGCGCACCGAGGGCATATAAGCGCAGCACCCGGGGCGCGCGGGCCCGTTGTCAAGGCAGCACCGGACGCCGTCGCGCACGCATATCCTCCACGCCGCATCCGCATCCGCAGTAGCCATGGCCCGGACAAAGCAAACGGCCCGCAAGTCCACCGGCGGAAAGGCGCCGCGCAAACAGCTCGCCACCAAGGCGGCGAGGAAGAGCGCGCCCGCCACCGGCGGCGTCAAGAAGCCCCACCGCTACAGGCCGGGCACCGTCGCCCTGCGAGAAATCAGGCGCTACCAGAAGAGCACAGAGCTGCTCATCCGCAAGCTGCCATTCCAGCGCCTAGTGCGCGAGATCGCCCAGGACTTCAAGACCGACCTGCGCTTCCAGAGCTCCGCAGTCATGGCCCTGCAAGAGGCCAGCGAGGCCTACCTCGTCGGCCTCTTCGAAGACACCAACCTGTGCGCAATCCACGCCAAGCGAGTCACCATCATGCCCAAGGACATCCAGCTCGCGCGCCGCATCCGCGGCGAGCGCGCCTAAACCCGCACACCGCCAAACAAACAAAACGGCCCTTTTCAGGGCCACTAACGTCTCTCCGTCGCGAGCAAAACTTTGTCGGTCGCAACGACTAGTTCCCCACTCACTCTCCAGTCCAGTCGTCCCACCCCCGGCCCGGCCCGGCGCCGCCGTTTCCAAAAAAAAAAAAAAAAGCACCGCACCGGCCGAACCAAGTCGCAAGCGTCAATAGCGCCACCCACACAGGCCACGGCACAAAACGTGACGCCCGGAAAGCAAAGCAAAGCAAAGCAAAACAAAAAAGACTATTCCAAAACCACCACCAAGACAAACAAACAAACAAACAAACGCGGCGCAAAATAAATAGGTAAAAGTAAAATACACTTTGTGTAACACCAGCCGCGCGCCGCCGCCCACGCCCGCCAACGACCCCACAATCCAACCACCATCCACACATGAAACAAACAAACGCCAGCAAGCAAGACAGACAGACAACAAGGCAACCGACCGACCACGACACGACACGACAATCAACACCTTCCCGACGTGCTTTGATGGCCCTGAGAAGGGCCGTTTTTGTTTTTGTCCGGGACCGCGCGACAGCCTCTGGTTGCGCGCCGGCCACCAGGCGACGGTGTCAACCGCCAACCCTTCCCTGCCCTTTTTACTTCTTCTTCTTGGGCGAAGCCTTCGCCTTAGACGGCGTCGCCGTCGCCTTCTTCGGGCGCGGCGCCTTCGGCTTCTTCGTCGGAACCTTGGCGGCCTTCTTCGCCTTCGACGGCGACTTGGCCTTGGCCGGCTTGGCCGCAGCCGCCTTCTTCGCACCCGCGGGAGCGGCCGACGCCGCAGACGCCTTCTTGGCGGCGCCCGCCTTCCGACCGGTCGCCGCCTTCACGCCGCCAGCCTTCTTTGCGCCGGCCGCACGGGCCCCCTTCTTCTCCTTGCTGGCCGGAGCGGCGCGCTTCTTCTTCGCACCACCGCCGCCACCACGAGCCTTGCCGCCCTCGGCCGCCCCGCCGCCGGCGCCGGCAAGCTTGAAAGAGCCCGACGCGCCCTTCCCCTTCGTCTGCACCAGCTCGCCAGCCACGACGGCCGACTTGAGGTACTTCTTGATAAAGGGCGCCAGCTTCTCCGCGTCCAGCTTGTAGTGCGCGGCAATGTACTTCTTGATCGCCTGCAGCGACGACCCGCCGCGCTCCTTCAGACTCTTGATGGCGGCCGTCACCATCTCAGAGGTGCGCGGGTGCGCAGGCTTGGCGCGCGGCTTCTTCGCAGACGACGCAGACTTGGCCTTCTTCGTAGTGCCGGTGGCGGCGGGTGCCGCGGCAGTCTCGTTCGTAGCCGCCTGGTCTGCCATCTTTTGCTTGTTCTCTTTTCTTTTTTCCCCTTGGTTTCGCTTCCTTCTCTCCTTCGACGACGCACAACAGCGAGGGGCGCGCAGCAGAGAATAGCCGCGCACGCGCCTGGCCCAGCCAGTGTCGCGGGCGGGCGCGGACGGCCGAGAGAGCGGCCGCCACTCGGCGCGCCGCCGCGCCGCCGCGCCGCGCCTCCCGCGCTTGCTACCACCAGTCGCTACGGGGATGTCGACGCGTACAGACCACGTTAGCTGCGCTCCGGAGGGGACTGACCGCCGCGCGGTGGGGCTTGCCCCGCCGCCGGCCCCGTCAGTCGCTCCACTTACGACGACCAGGCAAAGGAGGAGGGGAAATGATCTGCTGATGGCCACGGCGAGGAACTTGGACTACGATATGGATTATTCGACAGATGTTTCGACTGAAGATGATACTACTCGGCATTCTACTGCGTCTGCCACGCAGCACCGCCGAAAACGAAGCGACCCAGGACCTGCAACTCAGCCTGCAGCGGCCACGGACGACGGTTTCGTCAGACCACCGCGGAAAAAACAAGCCAAGAAGCAGCAGCCAGAAGCAACCACTTCACTACCGCTAAGCAACCGTTATGACGTCATCCAAGATGGCGGGACGGCGGCCGCGGACGATGCCGCACAGCAGCAACCGCAACAACACGAACAACAACAACAACAGCCACTGCAGCAGCAACAACAACAGTCTACGAGGATACCGCCGATTGTTTTGCAGTATCCTAACTCTTACAAGGAACTGTACGACTGGCTGAAGAGTAATTTGAAACAACCTTTTACGGCAAAACAGGCTGGCGGCGACAAGTTAAAACTTTCTGTTGCCACTACTGACGACTATATGACGGTCATGGACATGGCTGGGGCGCGCGGGATACCAAGTTACACCTTCCCTATGGTGCGGCCACCGACGCTGAAGATCGTCCTGCGTGGAGTTGTGCAGTCTCTCTCCAATGAAGATGTCAAGGACGAATTGGCGGAACTTGGCTTCCATGCTTCCATCGTGGACTACCACAAGATGCCTGGCACGAACAAGAGATCTGGACTTCGCGTCGTCATCCTGCCGGACACGCCTGATAATCGGAAGATCTTCAATGTGACCCGACTCTGTGCCTTGTCTATCACTGTAGAATCACTACGAAAATCTCGTGGTGTTACGCAGTGCTTCAGATGTCAAGGGTTCAGTCATGTGGCTCGACACTGCACCATGCCCTTTGTGTGTGTGAAATGTGGCGGGCCTCATGACAGCCGACTGTGCCCTGTGCCGAAACAAGACCCAGCTAAGTGTGGTCTCTGCGGAGGAAATCATACAGCTAACTTCCGATCGTGCCCCAAGCACAAGGAAGCTAGTCGTCGGCAACGCGGGCTCCCTCCGCTTACTGCCAAGGAGAGGAATAGGAGGACCAACGTCGTCCGAGGAATCCCAGCAAGCTCTCGCGGCGCTGCAGTATTTCCACAGGAACAAGTGCCGCCGCTGCAGAGTCGCAATGCGGCTCCCCAGCAACGCCGTTCGACTCCCTACGTCATTCGGCACGACGCTGCCCCTTCAGCGTCGCCTCAGGACGGTTTTGTGGCTGATACAGCTGCTTTCCCGACTGCTCCCAGATGGCCCTCTACTGCGCCTGACCGCCAGCAGCGTCGTACGTCTCCAGCTGATTCCACTGATCTTGTTGACCTGCTCAAGACCATGATGACTGCAGTAACCGAGATGAGTAGAGCTATCCAGGCTCTCCCCACGACTCTTGCAGCAACTGTGGAGGCCACGATTCGAAGTGTCCTTCGACCGGCGAGCGGCTCTACCACACGTCAACATGAATAGAGCGCGTCGTTTTGAAGATCTTCGCATTGTCACTTACAATGCTGATGGGCTGTATCACGATCTCCAAGAAGTCAAGCACTTTCTTGTGGACCATAACATCGACATCATGATGGTCACCGAGACGCACCTGAAGCCTGCTCTAAGGGCAAACATCTCCAACTACAGCTGCCATCGTACTGATCGCCTGACGCGAGGGGGCGGCACGGCCATCTATATCAAACGTTCCATACAGCATTACGCTGTCCCTCTTCCAGCCCTTCGGCAGATGGAAGCCACGGCTGTCGCAGTTGAGACGTCGGCGGGGCTCATCACCTTCATCTGCGTTTATCGTCCACCGAAATATCATCTGGACGCTGACGATGCCGCAGCGCTGCTCCGGCTCCCTGGCAAGCTCTTCCTTGCTGGGGACTTCAATGCTAAGCATGCGGCGTGGAATTCTCTCCACACCACCTACAGCGGCAGACGACTTCTCCAGGTCCTTGAACGCGCGAATGCCTACGCCTGTGGCCCTGAGGAGCCGACGTGCTATCCTTCCAGAGGCACGCCGGACATCCTCGACATCGCCATCACGAAGGGATTGCACCAGTTTCTGACGGCTGACGTCATTCACGAGTTAAACTCCAACCACCTGCCTGTCCTGTTCGACTTGGCGGTCGGCGCTACCGCCAGGCCGCGGAAGTACAACCTCCGCCGTACGGACTGGGAAGCATATCGCACCGACATCACGGCCATGCTGGCGCCCCATCTGGACGCGGATCCTCCTGCCGTCGATGCTGGCATGGCAGTTTTTACTGATGCCGTCGCAGCTGCTCTGCACTCGTCAACTCCGCCATCGCGCGGCCCCTCTCGCCCGCGCCCAGGACTGTCTGCCGATATCCTCGACCTCATCAAAGCCCGGAACCGCCTACTCAAGGAATGGCGCTTAACTCGCAATGTGGAGCTTAAGCGAAGGATCAATCAGTTCCGCCGGGACATCAAGGCCGCCACAATTGAGTACCGGAATAGCCAATGGGCGCAGAAGCTCGAATCGTTCACTCCTGATCCTGATGCATGGGACTCGGTGCGGTTTTTCACCAAGAGGAGGGCCACTATTCCACCTTTGGACGCTGCAGCTGGAGTGGCATACACACCGTCGGATAAGGCCAACGCCCTCGCTGACGTTTTTCAGGAGAACTTCCTTCCGGTAGCGGATCCCATTGACGCCCAGCATGTGCAACACGTCGAAGGCAGCCTTGCGGCGTATCTTACTGCAGAGGACGCAGATGACCGACTTCCACCTATTACCACGGACGAAGTCTCTTCCTGTATACGGGCCTTGGGCACCAACAAAGCACCGGGAGCGGACGACATACCAGGAAGGGCGCTTAAGGAACTCCCTCATGCAGCGTTTACCTATCTCGCGCTGCTCTTCAACATTATACTTCAACTGCAGGTTTTTCCTGCGGCGTGGAAGCACGCTATCATTGTGGCTGTCCCCAAGCCGGGACGCAACAGGAAAAATCCGCTTCATTACCGGCCGATCAGCCTCCTGCCGCAGTTAAGCAAGGTCTTTGAACGGCTGCTACTTCATCGCCTCAAGCGGATTATTGATCGCCGGCAGCTGCTACCCCCGGAACAGTTTGGGTTCCGCAGCGGGCACTCCGCGACACTTCAACTCATTCGCGTGGTTGAAGAAATTACGAAGGCCTTCAACAACAGGGAATATTGTGGGGCCCTGTTTCTTGATGTCAGTAAGGCTTTCGACAGCGTCTGGCATGATGGGCTACTATGGAAGCTGACTCTGCAGGGATTCCCGCGATCTGTCATCAAGCTGCTCCGTTCCTACCTGCAAGGACGGACCTTCGCTGTTCGCATCGATGATGCCCTCTCCACGGTTCGACCCATCGCTGCTGGCGTGCCGCAGGGTTCGGTGTTGGGCCCCACACTCTATTCCCTGTACACGTCTGACCTCCCTCGGCCTCCACGCATAGCACTGGCCATCTACGCTGACGATACCGCTCTCTTCACGCGGAGCCGCTGGTCCCAAGCGCTGTATCGACGCCTCCAGGACGCCTGTGCCGCCCTTGAAACCTGGGCCACTCTTTGGCGCGTTGGATTCAACGCTAGGAAGACTCAAGCTGTCATCTTCACCAGGAAGCGGGTTAAGCCTCCAGACCACCAGCTTCTGCTCTTTGGTGATGCTATCCAGTGGACGCCGTCAGCCACCTATCTTGGGGTAACCATGGACAGCCAACTCATCTGGCACTTACAGGTAGCCAACGTTCGCCGGAAGGTGGATCAACGACTGGGAATGTTGTACCCGCTCATTAATGAACGGTCTTCCCTGTCCATCAACAACGGGCTCCTGATATACCGGTTGTTCATCCGTCCAGTCATGGATTATGCCTGTGCTGCATGGGGTAATGCGGCAAACCGCCATCTCCACCGCCTCCAAGCGCTCCAAAATAAAGCGCTCCGAAGAATTTTTCATGTGCACCCGCAGTTCCCATCGCGGTACCTCCATGACGCGGCGTCGGAACTCGAGGTCCTCGCCAGATTTCAAGCAACAGCACGCAAGATTTATCACCAGGTCGCCGCCTCTGCTAATCCCCTATTGCGGGCGCTCGGAGCTCCTTCGGACGACAGAGATGTGTACAAAAACCCTGTTGCGCTGCTAAACAGGTAACAAGCACTTAGCCTGAAGCGCGGCTAACCAAACCAGATACCCAGGATGCAATGACCTATCCCACACATAACGAAGACATACACCACTCCTGAAGTCAATCTACTTCCTATCCATCGAAGCCGTAGTAAATGCCTTCGGGTAAAAGCTACCTTGCCTCACTTGCAGTAGTTTGAAGACGTGGACTGGAGCGCTTGCTACCGCCCAACGTCCGACAGCCTGCGCGGAGCAGCCCCCAACCTGCGCCGCAACCACCCGCGCCATTCAAACCACCGAGGATGGGGCTACACACACCGACACCACGGTCGCCAACCAGTCGCCGCGGCGGCGCCGCAAACCACGGCCAAACTGCAGCCACCGCGCGCCACAGCCTGGGTCGGCCCGCCGAGAATCGCCGCCCCCGCCCAAATGCCGCCCCCACAGCCCCAGCCGACGACCCGCCACAATGGCCAAACCTTCGTCAAAACTCCCGCACCGTCGCCGCGGCAGCCCGGCCACCGCGGCCGGCGCCACAGCCACACGAGCCGAGTCGTGCGGCGATGACGGCCGTGCACAAACGCACCTCCGCCGCCCCATCGCCTTCCGCCGTTTTCCCGATCGGCCCGCAGCCGTCGGGCCACGGCCGCGGGCCGTCCTCCTCCTCTCGCCTCGCCCGCCAACACCCACAGCCCTTCCAACACATTTTTCTTTTCTTTTTTCTTTTTTTTTTTTACTTTTTTACGATCGCCGCCTGCGCAACATGGCACCGGCCGACGGAGCGCCAACCCCCCCGCCACAGGCGAAAACAAAACAACGATAAACAAACAAACAAAATAAATTACCAGCCAGCCCCAACTACAGACACACCGAATCTGCCCTCACAGCCGACCTTACACGCCTCAACGTCAAAACAAAGGTGGTTTCTTTCTTTCAACGGTTACCTTACCTTAGGTTACGTCAGGTTAGGCTAAGAAGGCGTCAGGGTTAGGTTAAGCGTTGACGTGACGTCACGTCTTAACGTAGGCGTTAAGCTAAGGTTGCGGTCACGTACGTTAGGTTAAGGCGACTTGGGGGTTGGCCTAAGAGCTTAGGTTAGGTTAGGTTACGTTAGTTTAGGTGGCTGCGTTAAGGGGCTTAAAGAAGTTTAGGAGAGGTTAAGGCGTCGAGGCGGCCGCACCCCCTTAGCTGCTGCGGCTCGGCCACGCCACGCCACGCTTTGGGGTTTCATAAGGTCGCGCGGCGGGTCGTCGGCACGCCGCAAAGGACAAAACTGCAAGACGACGTCGAAAAACAAACAACAGGTAAAAAATAAATAAGTAAAAATAAACGACGCCGACAGGCGGGGATCAGCAGAACAAGCAGATTCCGGAGAGCGAACGAGACACGCACACACACAAACCCCCCCGAGCCGAGAGAGCACAGAGCACCACCACGTGTCGGCCTCCGCTCACCCGACTCGGCTGGGCTGGGCTGGGCTGGGCTGGGCTGGGCTGGCGGCCGGGCCGGATGCACGTACACGTACGGCTACAGCCACTACCCGTACACAGCCGCTCTTCACGCAACACCAGCCAAATGGCGCGCCCGCGGCTCGTCGCGGTCGCAACGCCACGCCGGCACACTTTCGGCACCACCGTTTTCGCGCGCACCGCAAACAAAACGCAGCCGACACACACAGAGAGAAAAAAAAAAAAAAAAAAACACAGAGCGCGAGACGGGCGGCGGCGCACCTTTCGCCAGCCGGCAGGCAATCGACTCGCCCAGTACGACAAACGCGCACGCCACCCCACCCAACCAACCAACCAACCAGTCGTCGTCGTCGTCGTCGTCGTCGTCCCGAAATCAAACAAACTCTCAAAAGCACAGCCCCTGCTGCCAACGGACGCAGGCGCCACGCAGCTCCCCTTCCCGCCACACTCGATTCGCAGCGCAACTCACCCGGCACACCGTCAAACGACGGGCTGGGCTCGCCGCATCGCCGCAACCTACACACCTTCCCCGCCACGACGCACAGCCCCACCAGACGCCCGTGCCGCAACGACACTACTGCACTACCACTACCGCACTACTCCTCTCGCCCTTGCCATACACGACACAACACGCCAAAAAATGAAAATCCAAATACAAACAAAAACACCGCCCCCGCGACCCAAACACATGCACGGCGCGCCAACACACGCGAGGCAAGGCACGCAGCAAACGGCGTCCCCTCCGCGTCGCGCCATCAACCTACACACACAAGGCAACCAACAACAGCCAGCCAGCCAGCCAGCCCCACTCTCACGCCGCAAAAACAGAAAACACACCGAAACCGCCAAACGCCGCACATTCGCGCTTCGCACTTACCACACACCTCTCGGCATCCGTTTCGCACACAACGACGCGACGCACAATACATCATCACGGGCTACGCACGCACACCGCGACCCACTTTTTTACGACGCCCTCGGCAGAGCACACGTGCCCACGCCCACACACAGTCGACACAACGACGCAGCGCGCAGCAGACGCGGCCGCAACACGTACCTCCCCGACGACGCGCCAACACCGCCAGCCACTGCTCACTCGCCCAAGCAACCCGTGCACACAACTGCCACACGCGTCCACCACGCCGCCGCCAACCACCCGCCCGCCAGGGGGCGCTCACGTCCGCGACAACAGCGCGGCACCGCCGGACCGGGCCGGGCCGAACCGAGCCGAGCCGCCGCCTCCTCTCCACTCGGCACGCCACGTCCTGCTTGCAAAACACATGGCTCGTCCCTCTGTACACACAACGCGCCTGCCTGCCTGCGGTCGCCGCCGGCATCTATCTACCTGCGCATCGGAGCCAGGCCGGCAAGCCCACACTTAAATAATGCACTTCACCAGCCAAACAAACCCACTCTTCCTTTCTTTGCACAGCGCATGCAACAGCAGCCCCAGGAGCCGGGCCCGCCGCCAGCGTCTCCTCCTCCTCTGGGCACAGCCAGCCAGCCAGCCGTTCCCACCGCCCCGCCCCTGCTCTGCAGAACAAGAAAAAACGAAAAAGTACCAACACACGCACCCAAAGCGTAAGCCAGACAAGACCAGCCTCTCCAAGGCCACACACACGCAAAAAAAACAAAAAAACAAAAACACTACAACAGAATAAAATGAAAAAGAAAAAGCAAGCTGTCGCCTCGCCCCCGCCCGTCCCCCCACCCCACCACATTCGCCCCCTCCGCTTGTTTTCCTTTCTACAATTTCCCTCTTTTCCACCCAATATCCCGCCGCGGTTTACGGGCACCGGCCGATTTTGCGCCCGCCCACATGTGTGCCTACTCCCCACCACCATTCCCTCCGCAGCCCGCAGCCCGCAGCCCGCAGCCCGCAGCCCGCTTTTCCCCCCCTCCCTGCCCACACCACACCACACCACACCACACCGACGGTGCTGACGTCGACACGCACCCAAGACAGGGGCCACGACCGTCTTTTTTCCTGGGCCCATCCCCGCACCGCACCTCCTTCCAATCAACGCTGTGGCGCCTGTGTCCGCGCGAGACGCGTGCGCGCCGCCTCTCTCAACATCCGTCCGCCGTCCGCCGGCCGGCCCGTTTTTCGGCCCCCAGGCCATCCGTCAACCACCACTGCCACTGCCCCTGCCCCTGCCCCTGCCCCTGCCCCTGCCCCTGCCCGCCCCGCACCACACCACACACCGCTGCTTGCCCCGGCCGTTGCCACCAAAGGCGCCAACCGCAGCCCGCGCGCGCCAGAAACTACAGGGACCCAGCCGACCGACGAAAATCAGAGCAATTGGCCGGGAGGATCAAAAAGAGAGCTCCGAAAACCACCGTAGCGAGGCGTGGGAGGAAACGTTACGAGAAGCAGAAAGGGACCAGGAAAAATTCTGGAAATTTCTTAAAACTCGTAAACTAAACACGAAACATCTACATCTACATCTACATGGGGAAGGAACGACCCCACAGACCGAGCTGAAGCACTGGCGGATTCACTAGAAAGGCAATTCCAAGCACCAGAAGCGGTAGATGACGAAACTAATGACCACCAGGAAATGGTACTCAGAAGGGTAAAACCGCATCCTAAGTGCCCCGATCAGAACATCTTTCACAATCCAATAAACGCAGAAACCCCGTATCTTATCACATCACAAACATACACACATCCTAAGAAGGCATCAGGCCCAGATTCCATCAAACCGCAACTACTACATCACCTACCTCCAGCAACTATCAATTATCTATCTAACATCAATATATAATGCTTGCTTCAGACTAAACTACTTGGAAACAGGCCCGAGTCATCACATTACCAAAGCCAAACAAGGACTTATTATTTCCGCAAAACTATAGGCCAACTTCCTTGGAAAGGTCCTCGGAAAGCTCATTCAAACTGAACTGAAGAAATTCAATTCTTAAAGGATAACAACATAATCATCCCACAACAATTCCGATTCCGCGAAGAACACAGCACCACCCACCAGGTGACCAGACTAGTCGAGCACATATGTCAGGCCAGAAACATTAGACACAGTACTGGAGCAGTCCTGCTTGACATTGGAAAAGCATTCGGATAACGCCTTATCTACAAGCTCCACCAGTACAACTGCCCCATCCACATTATTGCTTCTTTTCTCCGCAACAGAGCATTCTATGTCCATGTACCAGGAGCGGCAAGTAACACTAGATCCATAGAGGCTGGAGTCCCGCAAGGCTCAGTGCTGGGGCCCATTCTCTACTCAATATACACAAACAAACAGCTGGGAGGACACTTGTCACTATTTGCAGACGACACTGCAGTCTACCGCAGCAGTTCTAACCTGCAATATAGAGTCACAAAAATAGAGCAACACCTACAATCCATCCAGAAATGGGCTAACCAAAAAAAACAATAAACGCGGAGAAAACCCAAGCAATACAATACGATTCACATTCAAAAAGAATACCTCCTAACCTGCATATACGCCTCAGAAATAACAATCTTCCATGGTCAGGCACAATAAAGTATCTAGGCATCAAGCTGGACAAGAGGTTGACATTTAGAGACCATGTTACACACGTTTGTAACAAGGCTGCAGCAGCAATATTCAGACTGTACCCAATCATCAAAGGAAACAGAATAAATATGCGCGCCAAAAAGAAAATCTTCAAAACCGTCATAGGAACCAGCCATCACTTACGGCTCTGAAAATCTGGTCAATGGCCGCAGACACCAACATAACAAGAGTAAAAAAAAAGGGTGCACAACAAATACTTCAGAATTGCTGCTGATGCCGGCCGGTACCAGACAAACCGAGACATATACACAAACCATAACATACTCAAAATCCCGGAAATCATCCAAAGAAAAATCCATAAAGTTTTTTTTTTTTTTTTTTTTTTCCCACCAAACCACGGATTCGAACCACCCACTCATCAGAAATCTGGGACAAAATCCACCCGACCCAAGAACGACATTTCCCATCACGACAAAACACCACAAACTACAACATACCATGATAAACAAAAATAAAATACAAACACCATAACACTCACTCAAACAACAAACATCTACACACACCCAAGAGACCCTATCATCCCATCATTTTGTTACCCAACATAATCAGACAGAAGGCAGGGATCAAGGACAGATCCGGTCCTTCGAGTACAGGGGGTAAAAAAATACCCATCAGACCAGCTCGCTCTCTCTCTCTCTCTCTCTCTCTCTCTCTCTCTCTCCGTGCCGACGCTGCCCCGCACACGCGTTCGCGTTCGGCCGACACCACACGACAGGTCTTTGGGGCCCCGCCACTGCGCACACGCACGCCTCCTCCTCTTCCTTAGTTCTTTTTCGCTTTTCTTTTCTCCCCCGCCCCCCGCTCTCACCGCCACATCATCCCGCAACCCTTGGGGGATGTTTCCCAACATCAACGCGCCCCAATTCCACTCTCTGCCCGTGCCGCACTCTCCACTTTGCTTCTCCCCGTCCCCTACACACACGACTGCCGAAACCCCGGTTGACACACCTTCTCGTAGGACAGGGGTGCGTGCGTTGTCTTGACGGTGACAGCAACAGCAACGGATCCGTCCATCCCATTCCCCCCCCCCCCCCCACTCGGTAAAGAACCATGTTCAACCCACACTACACAACAAGGGGGGCACACACGAACGCGAAAGAAAGGGCAGGGCAGGGCAGGGCAACTATCTCGTACACATTCTTCCTCAGAACCCACATATCACATCAACGAACGGCAGGCCAATTGCGGACTCAGCCGTGTCAGGCAAATCCAACCCAACCAACACCTCCCACGGAAACCCTGACACTGATCCAGCAGTACGTCCACATACATCGCCACACCAAATACGGGTGACGAGTGAGCAACAAATGGAACAATACACAACAAGGCTGACCTAATAAAAACTGCACGTCACGTCATACCTTCCAGACAGACGCAGTTCCGACGGGACGGCGGAACCGTATACGTACCTTTCAGCCACAACAACCGACCGACTGGACACGCCCGCGTCTCCAGCCAGCCAACCACCAGGGCCACACAGCCCGCAAGTTTCAGCGTCAACACTTCTTAACGTACGTTGCAAACTTTTCAAAACATTGCCACACACACACCACGAAAAGCGTCAACCTCTCTCACACTGGATACACTCAACACTTTTTGTCGGCGGAGCTTGAGCCCAACGGTTGACACACCCCCACCGGCCACACAGGTTTCCCTTTGAAAATTGCAGTGACGGAGGAGACGCGGCATTACGAGAGGGTTGTTTCCGAGAGCGCGAGCTGGACGGAGCTGCGGCGCCGCCGCCGCCGCCGAGGGGTAATGAACGCACGCGATGCCGCATGACAGCCCATCACCCAAAGTTTCACCCACAACTGCACAGGTCGCACCCCCTTTTCGCGCCATACTAGTGTCGATCGTCAATTACAGCTGACGGTGTTCGCATTTGCCACTTGACGGGGGGGAAAAGAAAACAAACATCTGACACGCCATGTGTTTCTCTCTCTCTCTGTTACATCTAGGTCATTGGGCAGCCACTGTAAAAAAAAAAAAAAAAATAAATAAATATTTTTACGACATGGTTGGGTAAGTGATTTAAAGACAACAATTGTGGGTCACACACCATAGACCATTTCGATAGTGTTCTTGTTCTTCTCTTTTTCCTTTTTTTATCGCTCAATTGAAATAAAACCTGGGGATGATGCAATGCTGCGATATGGCACAACCGTCGTCCATTGTACACAACTCGGGAACAAAAAGAAACCAATTCAGGGAACGTTCGTTCCTTCACA
The DNA here is from genome assembly GCF_023897955.1 of Schistocerca gregaria. NCBI lineage: Eukaryota > Metazoa > Arthropoda > Insecta > Orthoptera > Acrididae > Schistocerca > Schistocerca gregaria. The sequence continues at coordinate 18,709 of NW_026062190.1, read as the reverse complement.
ACGTTTCTTTCAACGCACTTGGTCTTTACCATCCTGTATATTCAACACACATTTCCTTTCATCAAACTAGGGCATTTCCATAACAGTTTGTTTCCGTTTCTGTGAGCACAATACTGCTTCTTCGACGTCATTTCACCATCTTAACTACAGACAGACAACAAAATAGGAAAACAGGCCTTGAGAACCCCGTCCACCAAATTTCAGTTAGCACGGCATCCAAGATTCTTTTCCGGGGAGTGTGCAGTGCAGCTGACGCTGCTCAGACCATATACCGTCGCCAGTCTCACTCAACTCTTGCGCATTCCACCATTCTACGCTACGTGACAATGCAAAAATGAATGAATCAAACCCGCCCAGAGAGCGTCTTGTGCGAGGGGACACACGATATAGAGAACAACAAAACACACAGGGGACACCACCACAGTTGGAGAGAACGTTTCCACCACGGCAGCCGCGCCGTTACGCGCTTTTTTTTTTTTTTTTTTTTCCTCCCCCCCACTGCACACCTCCGACACCACGGGAACGTTCACCGTCCCGTTGCCCTACACTGGCGTTTCTTTTCAACCCCCCACCCTATTCCTCGCTCCCCGGACATTCGACCGATCACAAAGTGCAACCTCTCGTTACCGTCGGGTGCCCCTCTTCATCCCCGGGGCGCCAACAACAAAACAAAAACACCACCGACGCCGTCGTCTCGCGTCACCTCACTCAACTGAGCGGAAAATACACGTACATCCAGAATGACGACACCGCCTCCACAAACAAAAACCAGACGTCAGACGTCAGGTCGAAAGAGGGCACCGTACGTCGTGGCGCGTGGTCTCCTAACTCACCTCGCGCGTACAAATACAATGCAATACAATGCGTGTCACCTCACGTTCACACACACCTCCACGCTCCACTTTTACGTCGCCCAACCAACCAACTAACTTAACGCACCCGCTCGGCGTAGAAGCAGCTGTAGGCGGCAACGTGTTTCTCACCCTCGCCACCAACGGTGTGACATCCGACAGTCGCGGTTTGCTTTCCGTTCCACACCTCCGGCCATACCATACAAAGGGGACAAAAACAAAAATATATATCAAACAAGCCAACTCCAGCGATCCGCCCCCCTAACACCAACACGTCTCGAAACACCCACGCCCACGACCCGGCTGTGGCTAAAGTGCGTATCCCCAACGTCACACCAAAACCAAAGGCGCCGGCGCCGCACCACACCACAAGCTACAGCTACAGCTGTGCCGCCCGTCCACCCGCTCACAACAACAACAATTCCGCCCTTCCCGCAAAGGCATTTTGGTGGCCCTGAAAAGGGCCGTTTTTTTTTTTCTCTTTCCTTCGCCGCGCCGCGGACGAGCCTCCCATTTCCAAGAGCCACCTCCTTACTTGGAGCTCGTGTACTTGGTCACCGCCTTCGTGCCCTCGCTCACCGCGTGCTTGGCCAGCTCGCCAGGCAGCAAGAGCCGCACAGCGGTCTGGATCTCGCGGGACGTGATGGTCGAGCGCTTGTTGTAGTGCGCCAGGCGAGAAGCCTCGGCCGCAATGCGCTCGAAAATGTCGTTCACGAAGCTGTTCATGATGCTCATCGCCTTCGAAGAGATGCCCGTGTCAGGGTGCACCTGCTTCAGCACCTTGTAGATGTAGATGGCATAGCTCTCCTTCCTCTTGCGCTTCTTCTTCTTGTCGCCCTTCGAAATGTTCTTCTGCGCCTTGCCAGCCTTCTTGGCGGCTTTCCCGCTAGTCTTGGGCGGCATCACGAACAAACAGGCAGGCAGGCACGCGCAGTCAGTCAGTCAAGCGCTCCGCTCCAGTCAGCGTCTCCCCACACAGTGGCACCCGCCGCACGCCGCCGCCGCACCTTTACCAGCTCGCCCTGCTGCGGCCGCCGACCAATGGGGCGCGCGCGCAACCGGCCGCCGCACCCGAGCCCATAAAGGACCCCCACCCCGCCGGCGCCGGCACGCACTCCGCTGCTCGACTCGCTGCGGCTCGCACCGTTTGGGGCGTTGTGCTTTTCTTTCTCGCTTCTTTCGAAACTAGCCCATCGCCATGTCCGGACGCGGAAAGGGAGGCAAAGTCAAGGGCAAGTCAAAGTCCCGCTCAAGCAGGGCTGGGCTCCAGTTCCCGGTCGGCAGAATCCACCGCCTCCTGCGCAAGGGAAACTACGCCGAGCGCGTCGGCGCCGGGGCGCCCGTCTACCTCGCCGCCGTCATGGAGTACCTCGCGGCTGAGGTGCTCGAGCTGGCCGGAAACGCGGCCCGCGACAACAAGAAGACGCGCATCATCCCGCGCCACCTGCAGCTCGCCATACGCAACGACGAGGAGCTCAACAAGCTCTTGTCGGGCGTCACCATCGCACAGGGAGGTGTCCTGCCCAACATCCAGGCCGTCCTGCTGCCAAAGAAGACCGAGAAGAAGGCCTAAAAGAGAGACAGCGCAATCGGCAACCGCCGCGTGCTCCCTTGGCACGCAGCGCGCCATTTGCCGCCTCGGCTCAAAAACAAAACACAATCGGCCCTTTTCAGGGCCACCACACAAACCTACGTCCAAAGCAGAATTCCAGTCGTTCGTCGCACCACTTCTCTCTCTCTCTCTCTCTCTCTCTCTCTCTCTCTCTCTGTGTGTACGGTTTTTTTTCCTTCTTACACACACAGGCGCCGCCATCTTGTACACACGTACTTGGCCACCTCCTCCACTCCACTCCACGCACGCACAGTCTCGCGACCATTAACCAGCACACGTGGCGCACAACAACACACCTCAAAAATAACCCCTCGGCACTCAGCCGCGCCGCAACACACAGCCCATCCACCGACAAGAAGCATACAAGCAAAGAGGGAGGGGAAGGAAGGAAGGAAGGAAGGAAGGAGGGAGCTCACACAACGCAAGGGCACGCTTCCTTCCCTCCCAACCGCACCGCACACCACGTCAAAAAAACTCCAAACAAAACTAAAAGGCCAAGTAGACTAAAAAAGGAAAAGAAAAACCAGCAACACAGACTCTTTCGCACTTTTCAACTTCCGAACACTGTGGTGGCCCTGAAAAGGGCCGTTTTTCAATCTCTCTTTCCTTCCTTCCTTCGGTCTCACACCGCCTAACCGCCGAAACCGTACAGGGTGCGCCCCTGCCTCTTCAGGGCGTACACCACGTCCATGGCCGTCACAGTCTTGCGCTTGGCGTGCTCAGTGTACGTCACCGCGTCGCGGATCACGTTCTCCAGGAACACCTTCAGCACTCCGCGCGTCTCCTCGTAGATCAGACCAGAGATGCGCTTCACGCCGCCCCTGCGCGCCAGGCGGCGGATCGCGGGCTTCGTGATGCCCTGGATGTTGTCGCGCAACACCTTGCGGTGCCGCTTGGCGCCACCCTTGCCGAGCCCCTTTCCTCCCTTGCCGCGGCCTGTCATTCTTCTTCTTCTTCAAGCGTCTCAACCACAATAATATAAAAAACAGAAAGCAAGGCAAGCTCCTCACCCGGCGCTAGCGAGTCGGCTACGGTTGTGGCGCCCAGCGCTTTTTTTTTTTTTTTTATAAAGGATGGGGCCCCTCCACGCCCGCATCAACGTGGTGACCAAACCAAAAGTTCTACTGTCACCTCCGTAAGCATGTTAGTTTTGAATCAGGCGTCACAGGATGCAGGCTGTGATGTTGTCCATGCGTCTGGGTAAGATTACTCATTTACATGGTCCATCAGGAGATAGAAGTGGTCGAAAGCGATTGAAGGGTAGCGGTTGTAAGGGCAGAGGGAAAAAAAGTGCCAAGGCCAGAGCCAAGGGAAAAAAAACCTCTGCGACAGTAGGACGGGTAGTAAGGGCAGTAGCGGCTTGCTAGCTGCGATAGAGCATGCAAGGTGAGGTCGGTTAGCGTGAGGTATCATGCATCGTTACCTATGTCTGCGTGTCCGTTAGCTGGGTCAGTCCGAGTGCTGCGGCTGGGCTCGCTTGTAGTCCCCTGGGCCGGCTGCAGTGGCTTCCTCCCTGTAACATAAGAGTTCGACGCGGCAACGCGTGCGTTGCTGTTGGGCCCTCTGCTGCGCCTTATCGTCGGTGACTTGGTGCAGCTTCATCAGGCTGGTGCAGAACGACAGCGAGCGGCTACCGTTCAGTGTCCTCCTCTACTGCACGCCGCAGCCCTTTTCCAATTTAGCTCCAAGGAGCTCCGTTTGTTCGAAGAGATGCGACAGTTCAGCGTCCGAGGAAGTGTCGAAGGTCAGTCGCATCTTGGCGACGAAGGCCGCCCTTTCGGCTTCTCGATCCCTTGGGGGACCCGCTCCCGTCGCGGTCGGCGTTGCCACCGGTCCAGCTGGAGCGGCGGTTTTCTTCTTAGCACCTTTCACCTGCGGTGCTGCTGGGGCAGCCGCTGGCTCAGGCGCGCGGACGTCCTTCTGCGAGGTCGCAGGAGTGTTCGCAGGTACTACTGCGCCGGGGCCTCGGGCGAAGACTGCGCGCAGCTGCCTTAAGGCCTCTTCTTTCTCTGCAGTCACGGCGGCTGCGAAGGCAGCCCTCTCTGTCGCAATGACGGCTCTGAGGGCTGCAGTGGCCTCCTTCACGGCGTTGCCGAGTTCGAGGTCACGTATCTTCTCGGGAGCGCGGGCTGCGTCCTGGCCGCCCGTTTCCAAGCGGTCTTCCCTGCTCCTGGCAGGTGGAGCTGCTGCTGCGCCGTCCCTCTGCTGCGCCGGGCTGTTCTGCGCCCTACGCCGTTTCCGACGTCGTCTTCGCATCTTCCGCTGCGCCGGTGCGGCCGCGGCCGCCTCGCCGCCCCCGGCACGGCTGCGGCTTGAAAAAGCAGCACAGCCGCGCCAGCTGGCGACGTGCGGGCCGCCGCACCGGACACAGGTCGCTAGAACGTTGCTGCCGCGGTCGCAGGCGCGGCTGTCGTGCTCCCCTGAGCACTTGACGCACCGCACCGCGTTGCGGCAATACTTCGCAACATGGCCCTCGCCCTGGCACCTGAAGCACTGGGGCAGGGGGTCCATGGCGGTCGGGAGAGCCTCTGACGTCACCGGGAAGCCCAGCAGCTTCCGCAAGTCGAAGATGTCGCTCCCGCCGTCGACCGTATGCACGGTAACGGCATAGAGTGGCGCCCTCTTCTTGTTGGTCCGGTTGTGCAGCCTTGCGGTTACACCACCAAACCCGGCTCGCAGCAGCCCTTCCCGGACCGCTGCCTCGTCACAGCACCAAGGTAGCCCCCTGAGGAGCGCCTTGGTCGTCTTCATCCTTCCTGGGGAAGGTGCCTTCTCACGCGCCGGCGGCGCGTCGACGATGTGGTCGGCCACTGCGACCTTGATCGCCCTGTGGTCGGCCACGTTTGCGGCTCGAACGCAGATCAGCGAGTCTGTATCGACAGACTCGTAGACCACTTCGTTCCGTGCGCAGTTCGTCATCGTGTCGAACAGCGCTGTCCACCCACCTTTACACTTGATGTATAAAGGGGGGACAGGCCGCGACTCGTCTTCTCGGGAGTTCCTTGCATGGTCGGCAGACTTAGTGAGTTGCGCAACCGAAGGACCCTTCGTAGCGGCAGGTTTCCTCTGCGCACCCTTCTTTCCCATGCTGTGAGGCGCGAAACACGACAATCTGCACGCGTTGTCAAAACAACGCACGACAATTTGCTCTGCGCGGCTCCCACAGCACAGAAACCTCTTCACGAGCTCTCAACGGCCGAGTTAGCGTAGCGCGCAACGGCAGCGATGCGCACGCCTCGCCAGCTCAGGCCGCTCTGGCGCCCAGCGCGCGCGCCGCCCCCCTATATAGACTCTGGGGCCCCGCGGCCCGCCCTCCCCTCCCCCCACCACCGCGCACCGAGGGCATATAAGCGCAGCACCCGGGGCGCGCGGGCCCGTTGTCAAGGCAGCACCGGACGCCGTCGCGCACGCATATCCTCCACGCCGCATCCGCATCCGCAGTAGCCATGGCCCGGACAAAGCAAACGGCCCGCAAGTCCACCGGCGGAAAGGCGCCGCGCAAACAGCTCGCCACCAAGGCGGCGAGGAAGAGCGCGCCCGCCACCGGCGGCGTCAAGAAGCCCCACCGCTACAGGCCGGGCACCGTCGCCCTGCGAGAAATCAGGCGCTACCAGAAGAGCACAGAGCTGCTCATCCGCAAGCTGCCATTCCAGCGCCTAGTGCGCGAGATCGCCCAGGACTTCAAGACCGACCTGCGCTTCCAGAGCTCCGCAGTCATGGCCCTGCAAGAGGCCAGCGAGGCCTACCTCGTCGGCCTCTTCGAAGACACCAACCTGTGCGCAATCCACGCCAAGCGAGTCACCATCATGCCCAAGGACATCCAGCTCGCGCGCCGCATCCGCGGCGAGCGCGCCTAAACCCGCACACCGCCAAACAAACAAAACGGCCCTTTTCAGGGCCACTAACGTCTCTCCGTCGCGAGCAAAACTTTGTCGGTCGCAACGACTAGTTCCCCACTCACTCTCCAGTCCAGTCGTCCCACCCCCGGCCCGGCCCGGCGCCGCCGTTTCCAAAAAAAAAAAAAAAAGCACCGCACCGGCCGAACCAAGTCGCAAGCGTCAATAGCGCCACCCACACAGGCCACGGCACAAAACGTGACGCCCGGAAAGCAAAGCAAAGCAAAGCAAAACAAAAAAGACTATTCCAAAACCACCACCAAGACAAACAAACAAACAAACAAACGCGGCGCAAAATAAATAGGTAAAAGTAAAATACACTTTGTGTAACACCAGCCGCGCGCCGCCGCCCACGCCCGCCAACGACCCCACAATCCAACCACCATCCACACATGAAACAAACAAACGCCAGCAAGCAAGACAGACAGACAACAAGGCAACCGACCGACCACGACACGACACGACAATCAACACCTTCCCGACGTGCTTTGATGGCCCTGAGAAGGGCCGTTTTTGTTTTTGTCCGGGACCGCGCGACAGCCTCTGGTTGCGCGCCGGCCACCAGGCGACGGTGTCAACCGCCAACCCTTCCCTGCCCTTTTTACTTCTTCTTCTTGGGCGAAGCCTTCGCCTTAGACGGCGTCGCCGTCGCCTTCTTCGGGCGCGGCGCCTTCGGCTTCTTCGTCGGAACCTTGGCGGCCTTCTTCGCCTTCGACGGCGACTTGGCCTTGGCCGGCTTGGCCGCAGCCGCCTTCTTCGCACCCGCGGGAGCGGCCGACGCCGCAGACGCCTTCTTGGCGGCGCCCGCCTTCCGACCGGTCGCCGCCTTCACGCCGCCAGCCTTCTTTGCGCCGGCCGCACGGGCCCCCTTCTTCTCCTTGCTGGCCGGAGCGGCGCGCTTCTTCTTCGCACCACCGCCGCCACCACGAGCCTTGCCGCCCTCGGCCGCCCCGCCGCCGGCGCCGGCAAGCTTGAAAGAGCCCGACGCGCCCTTCCCCTTCGTCTGCACCAGCTCGCCAGCCACGACGGCCGACTTGAGGTACTTCTTGATAAAGGGCGCCAGCTTCTCCGCGTCCAGCTTGTAGTGCGCGGCAATGTACTTCTTGATCGCCTGCAGCGACGACCCGCCGCGCTCCTTCAGACTCTTGATGGCGGCCGTCACCATCTCAGAGGTGCGCGGGTGCGCAGGCTTGGCGCGCGGCTTCTTCGCAGACGACGCAGACTTGGCCTTCTTCGTAGTGCCGGTGGCGGCGGGTGCCGCGGCAGTCTCGTTCGTAGCCGCCTGGTCTGCCATCTTTTGCTTGTTCTCTTTTCTTTTTTCCCCTTGGTTTCGCTTCCTTCTCTCCTTCGACGACGCACAACAGCGAGGGGCGCGCAGCAGAGAATAGCCGCGCACGCGCCTGGCCCAGCCAGTGTCGCGGGCGGGCGCGGACGGCCGAGAGAGCGGCCGCCACTCGGCGCGCCGCCGCGCCGCCGCGCCGCGCCTCCCGCGCTTGCTACCAGGGCGCTTTATCCCCTGCTGAACGAGCATTCGGCGCTCTCTGTCACCAATGGGCTCCTCATCTATAGGATGTTCGTGCGTCCTGTTATGGATTATGCCTGCGCTGCCTGGGGTAATGCGGCGCATCGCCACCTTCACCGATTACAGGCGCAGCAGAATAAGGCGCTTCGCCGGATCTTTCATGTGCATCCACAGTTTCCGGCGCGATATCTGCACGAAGCCGCCCACGAACAGGAAGTGCTCTCTCGCTTTCAGGCCATCGCACGGAAGATGTACAACAAAGCTGCTGCATCAGATAATCCTCTAATCAGGAACCTTGGGGCGCCTATAGATGAACGTGACCTCTATCAGAGGCCCGTTGCACTGCTGCTGCGATAATGCCGGCAGTTGCAACTAACAGATACATCAGTTCCCACAGATTGTATATTCCGAATACCACGTAATTAGAAGCCAATACAGAAACTCCTGATGTTCCACTTTTCCGACCCTCAGCCGGTGTAGTCAATGCCTTCGGGTAAATACTACATTCCAACACTTGACGAAGTTCGATGATCGTGGACTGGAGCGCTTGCTACCGCCCAACGTCCGACAGCCTGCGCGGAGCAGCCCCCAACCTGCGCCGCAACCACCCGCGCCATTCAAACCACCGAGGATGGGGCTACACACACCGACACCACGGTCGCCAACCAGTCGCCGCGGCGGCGCCGCAAACCACGGCCAAACTGCAGCCACCGCGCGCCACAGCCTGGGTCGGCCCGCCGAGAATCGCCGCCCCCGCCCAAATGCCGCCCCCACAGCCCCAGCCGACGACCCGCCACAATGGCCAAACCTTCGTCAAAACTCCCGCACCGTCGCCGCGGCAGCCCGGCCACCGCGGCCGGCGCCACAGCCACACGAGCCGAGTCGTGCGGCGATGACGGCCGTGCACAAACGCACCTCCGCCGCCCCATCGCCTTCCGCCGTTTTCCCGATCGGCCCGCAGCCGTCGGGCCACGGCCGCGGGCCGTCCTCCTCCTCTCGCCTCGCCCGCCAACACCCACAGCCCTTCCAACACATTTTTCTTTTCTTTTTTCTTTTTTTTTTTTACTTTTTTACGATCGCCGCCTGCGCAACATGGCACCGGCCGACGGAGCGCCAACCCCCCCGCCACAGGCGAAAACAAAACAACGATAAACAAACAAACAAAATAAATTACCAGCCAGCCCCAACTACAGACACACCGAATCTGCCCTCACAGCCGACCTTACACGCCTCAACGTCAAAACAAAGGTGGTTTCTTTCTTTCAACGGTTACCTTACCTTAGGTTACGTCAGGTTAGGCTAAGAAGGCGTCAGGGTTAGGTTAAGCGTTGACGTGACGTCACGTCTTAACGTAGGCGTTAAGCTAAGGTTGCGGTCACGTACGTTAGGTTAAGGCGACTTGGGGGTTGGCCTAAGAGCTTAGGTTAGGTTAGGTTACGTTAGTTTAGGTGGCTGCGTTAAGGGGCTTAAAGAAGTTTAGGAGAGGTTAAGGCGTCGAGGCGGCCGCACCCCCTTAGCTGCTGCGGCTCGGCCACGCCACGCCACGCTTTGGGGTTTCATAAGGTCGCGCGGCGGGTCGTCGGCACGCCGCAAAGGACAAAACTGCAAGACGACGTCGAAAAACAAACAACAGGTAAAAAATAAATAAGTAAAAATAAACGACGCCGACAGGCGGGGATCAGCAGAACAAGCAGATTCCGGAGAGCGAACGAGACACGCACACACACAAACCCCCCCGAGCCGAGAGAGCACAGAGCACCACCACGTGTCGGCCTCCGCTCACCCGACTCGGCTGGGCTGGGCTGGGCTGGGCTGGGCTGGGCTGGCGGCCGGGCCGGATGCACGTACACGTACGGCTACAGCCACTACCCGTACACAGCCGCTCTTCACGCAACACCAGCCAAATGGCGCGCCCGCGGCTCGTCGCGGTCGCAACGCCACGCCGGCACCCTTTCGGCACCACCGTTTTCGCGCGCACCGCAAACAAAACGCAGCCGACACACACAGAGAGAAAAAAAAAAAAAAAAAAACACAGAGCGCGAGACGGGCGGCGGCGCACCTTTCGCCAGCCGGCAGGCAATCGACTCGCCCAGTACGACAAACGCGCACGCCACCCCACCCAACCAACCAACCAACCAGTCGTCGTCGTCGTCGTCGTCGTCGTCCCGAAATCAAACAAACTCTCAAAAGCACAGCCCCTGCTGCCAACGGACGCAGGCGCCACGCAGCTCCCCTTCCCGCCACACTCGATTCGCAGCGCAACTCACCCGGCACACCGTCAAACGACGGGCTGGGCTCGCCGCATCGCCGCAACCTACACACCTTCCCCGCCACGACGCACAGCCCCACCAGACGCCCGTGCCGCAACGACACTACTGCACTACCACTACCGCACTACTCCTCTCGCCCTTGCCATACACGACACAACACGCCAAAAAATGAAAATCCAAATACAAACAAAAACACCGCCCCCACGACCCAAACACATGCACGGCGCGCCAACACACGCGAGGCAAGGCACGCAGCAAACGGCGTCCCCTCCGCGTCGCGCCATCAACCTACACACACAAGGCAACCAACAACAGCCAGCCAGCCAGCCAGCCCCACTCTCACGCCGCAAAAACAGAAAACACACCGAAACCGCCAAACGCCGCACATTCGCGCTTCGCACTTACCACACACCTCTCGGCATCCGTTTCGCACACAACGACGCGACGCACAATACATCATCACGGGCTACGCACGCACACCGCGACCCACTTTTTTACGACGCCCTCGGCAGAGCACACGTGCCCACGCCCACACACAGTCGACACAACGACGCAGCGCGCAGCAGACGCGGCCGCAACACGTACCTCCCCGACGACGCGCCAACACCGCCAGCCACTGCTCACTCGCCCAAGCAACCCGTGCACACAACTGCCACACGCGTCCACCACGCCGCCGCCAACCACCCGCCCGCCAGGGGGCGCTCACGTCCGCGACAACAGCGCGGCACCGCCGGACCGGGCCGGGCCGAACCGAGCCGAGCCGCCGCCTCCTCTCCACTCGGCACGCCACGTCCTGCTTGCAAAACACATGGCTCGTCCCTCTGTACACACAACGCGCCTGCCTGCCTGCGGTCGCCGCCGGCATCTATCTACCTGCGCATCGGAGCCAGGCCGGCAAGCCCACACTTAAATAATGCACTTCACCAGCCAAACAAACCCACTCTTCCTTTCTTTGCACAGCGCATGCAACAGCAGCCCCAGGAGCCGGGCCCGCCGCCAGCGTCTCCTCCTCCTCTGGGCACAGCCAGCCAGCCAGCCGTTCCCACCGCCCCGCCCCTGCTCTGCAGAACAAGAAAAAACGAAAAAGTACCAACACACGCACCCAAAGCGTAAGCCAGACAAGACCAGCCTCTCCAAGGCCACACACACGCAAAAAAAACAAAAAAACAAAAACACTACAACAGAATAAAATGAAAAAGAAAAAGCAAGCTGTCGCCTCGCCCCCGCCCGTCCCCCCACCCCACCACATTCGCCCCCTCCGCTTGTTTTCCTTTCTACAATTTCCCTCTTTTCCACCCAATATCCCGCCGCGGTTTACGGGCACCGGCCGATTTTGCGCCCGCCCACATGTGTGCCTACTCCCCACCACCATTCCCTCCGCAGCCCGCAGCCCGCAGCCCGCAGCCCGCAGCCCGCTTTTCCCCCCCTCCCTGCCCACACCACACCACACCACACCACACCGACGGTGCTGACGTCGACACGCACCCAAGACAGGGGCCACGACCGTCTTTTTTCCTGGGCCCATCCCCGCACCGCACCTCCTTCCAATCAACGCTGTGGCGCCTGTGTCCGCGCGAGACGCGTGCGCGCCGCCTCTCTCAACATCCGTCCGCCGTCCGCCGGCCGGCCCGTTTTTCGGCCCCCAGGCCATCCGTCAACCACCACTGCCACTGCCCCTGCCCCTGCCCCTGCCCCTGCCCCTGCCCCTGCCCGCCCCGCACCACACCACACACCGCTGCTTGCCCCGGCCGTTGCCACCAAAGGCGCCAACCGCAGCCCGCGCGCGCCAGAAACTACAGGGACCCAGCCGACCGACGAAAATCAGAGCAATTGGCCGGGAGGATCAAAAAGAGAGCTCCGAAAACCACCGTAGCGAGGCGTGGGAGGAAACGTTACGAGAAGCAGAAAGGGACCAGGAAAAATTCTGGAAATTTCTTAAAACTCGTAAACTAAACACGAAACATCTACATCTACATCTACATGGGGAAGGAACGACCCCACAGACCGAGCTGAAGCACTGGCGGATTCACTAGAAAGGCAATTCCAAGCACCAGAAGCGGTAGATGACGAAACTGATGACCACCAGGAAATGGTACTCAGAAGGGTAAAACCGCATCCTAAGTGCCCCGATCAGAACATCTTTCACAATCCAATAAACGCAGAAACCCCGTATCTTATCACATCACAAACATACACACATCCTAAGAAGGCATCAGGCCCAGATTCCATCAAACCGCAACTACTACATCACCTACCTCCAGCAACTATCAATTATCTATCTAACATCAATATATAATGCTTGCTTCAGACTAAACTACTTGGAAACAGGCCCGAGTCATCACATTACCAAAGCCAAACAAGGACTTATTATTTCCGCAAAACTATAGGCCAACTTCCTTGGAAAGGTCCTCGGAAAGCTCATTCAAACTGAACTGAAGAAATTCAATTCTTAAAGGATAACAACATAATCATCCCACAACAATTCCGATTCCGCGAAGAACACAGCACCACCCACCAGGTGACCAGACTAGTCGAGCACATATGTCAGGCCAGAAACATTAGACACAGTACTGGAGCAGTCCTGCTTGACATTGGAAAAGCATTCGGATAACGCCTTATCTACAAGCTCCACCAGTACAACTGCCCCATCCACATTATTGCTTCTTTTCTCCGCAACAGAGCATTCTATGTCCATGTACCAGGAGCGGCAAGTAACACTAGATCCATAGAGGCTGGAGTCCCGCAAGGCTCAGTGCTGGGGCCCATTCTCTACTCAATATACACAAACAAACAGCTGGGAGGACACTTGTCACTATTTGCAGACGACACTGCAGTCTACCGCAGCAGTTCTAACCTGCAATATAGAGTCACAAAAATAGAGCAACACCTACAATCCATCCAGAAATGGGCTAACCAAAAAAAACAATAAACGCGGAGAAAACCCAAGCAATACAATACGATTCACATTCAAAAAGAATACCTCCTAACCTGCATATACGCCTCAGAAATAACAATCTTCCATGGTCAGGCACAATAAAGTATCTAGGCATCAAGCTGGACAAGAGGTTGACATTTAGAGACCATGTTACACACGTTTGTAACAAGGCTGCAGCAGCAATATTCAGACTGTACCCAATCATCAAAGGAAACAGAATAAATATGCGCGCCAAAAAGAAAATCTTCAAAACCGTCATAGGAACCAGCCATCACTTACGGCTCTGAAAATCTGGTCAATGGCCGCAGACACCAACATAACAAGAGTAAAAAAAAAGGGTGCACAACAAATACTTCAGAATTGCTGCTGATGCCGGCCGGTACCAGACAAACCGAGACATATACACAAACCATAACATACTCAAAATCCCGGAAATCATCCAAAGAAAAATCCATAAAGTTTTTTTTTTTTTTTTTTTTTTTTTCCCACCAAACCACGGATTCGAACCACCCACTCATCAGAAATCTGGGACAAAATCCACCCGACCCAAGAACGACATTTCCCATCACGACAAAACACCACAAACTACAACATACCATGATAAACAAAAATAAAATACAAACACCATAACACTCACTCAAACAACAAACATCTACACACACCCAAGAGACCCTATCATCCCATCATTTTGTTACCCAACATAATCAGACAGAAGGCAGGGATCAAGGACAGATCCGGTCCTTCGAGTACAGGGGGTAAAAAAATACCCATCAGACCAGCTCGCTCTCTCTCTCTCTCTCTCTCTCTCTCTCTCTCTCTCCGTGCCGACGCTGCCCCGCACACGCGTTCGCGTTCGGCCGACACCACACGACAGGTCTTTGGGGCCCCGCCACTGCGCACACGCACGCCTCCTCCTCTTCCTTAGTTCTTTTTCGCTTTTCTTTTCTCCCCCGCCCCCCGCTCTCACCGCCACATCATCCCGCAACCCTTGGGGGATGTTTCCCAACATCAACGCGCCCCAATTCCACTCTCTGCCCGTGCCGCACTCTCCACTTTGCTTCTCCCCGTCCCCTACACACACGACTGCCGAAACCCCGGTTGACACACCTTCTCGTAGGACAGGGGTGCGTGCGTTGTCTTGACGGTGACAGCAACAGCAACGGATCCGTCCATCCCATTCCCCCCCCCCCCCCCCACTCGGTAAAGAACCATGTTCAACCCACACTACACAACAAGGGGGGCACACACGAACGCGAAAGAAAGGGCAGGGCAGGGCAGGGCAACTATCTCGTACACATTCTTCCTCAGAACCCACATATCACATCAACGAACGGCAGGCCAATTGCGGACTCAGCCGTGTCAGGCAAATCCAACCCAACCAACACCTCCCACGGAAACCCTGACACTGATCCAGCAGTACGTCCACATACATCGCCACACCAAATACGGGTGACGAGTGAGCAACAAATGGAACAATACACAACAAGGCTGACCTAATAAAAACTGCACGTCACGTCATACCTTCCAGACAGACGCAGTTCCGACGGGACGGCGGAACCGTATACGTACCTTTCAGCCACAACAACCGACCGACTGGACACGCCCGCGTCTCCAGCCAGCCAACCACCAGGGCCACACAGCCCGCAAGTTTCAGCGTCAACACTTCTTAACGTACGTTGCAAACTTTTCAAAACATTGCCACACACACACCACGAAAAGCGTCAACCTCTCTCACACTGGATACACTCAACACTTTTTGTCGGCGGAGCTTGAGCCCAACGGTTGACACACCCCCACCGGCCACACAGGTTTCCCTTTGAAAATTGCAGTGACGGAGGAGACGCGGCATTACGAGAGGGTTGTTTCCGAGAGCGCGAGCTGGACGGAGCTGCGGCGCCGCCGCCGCCGCCGAGGGGTAATGAACGCACGCGATGCCGCATGACAGCCCATCACCCAAAGTTTCACCCACAACTGCACAGGTCGCACCCCCTTTTCGCGCCATACTAGTGTCGATCGTCAATTACAGCTGACGGTGTTCGCATTTGCCACTTGACGGGGGGGAAAAGAAAACAAACATCTGACACGCCATGTGTTTCTCTCTCTCTCTGTTACATCTAGGTCATTGGGCAGCCACTGTAAAAAAAAAAAAAAAAAATAAATAAATATTTTTACGACATGGTTGGGTAAGTGATTTAAAGACAACAATTGTGGGTCACACACCATAGACCATTTCGATAGTGTTCTTGTTCTTCTCTTTTTCCTTTTTTTATCGCTCAATTGAAATAAAACCTGGGGATGATGCAATGCTGCGATATGGCACAACCGTCGTCCATTGTACACAACTCGGGAACAAAAAGAAACCAATTCAGGGAACGTTCGTTCCTTCACAACGTTTCTTTCAACGCACTTGGTCTTTACCATCCTGTATATTCAACACACATTTCCTTTCATCAAACTAGGGCATTTCCATAACAGTTTGTTTCCGTTTCTGTGAGCACAATACTGCTTCTTCGACGTCATTTCACCATCTTAACTACAGACAGACAACAAAATAGGAAAACAGGCCTTGAGAACCCCGTCCACCAAATTTCAGTTAGCACGGCATCCAAGATTCTTTTCCGGGGAGTGTGCAGTGCAGCTGACGCTGCTCAGACCATATACCGTCGCCAGTCTCACTCAACTCTTGCGCATTCCACCATTCTACGCTACGTGACAATGCAAAAATGAATGAATCAAACCCGCCCAGAGAGCGTCTTGTGCGAGGGGACACACGATATAGAGAACAACAAAACACACAGGGGACACCACCACAGTTGGAGAGAACGTTTCCACCACGGCAGCCGCGCCGTTACGCGCTTTTTTTTTTTTTTTTTTTCCTCCCCCCCACTGCACACCTCCGACACCACGGGAACGTTCACCGTCCCGTTGCCCTACACTGGCGTTTCTTTTCAACCCCCCACCCTATTCCTCGCTCCCCGGACATTCGACCGATCACAAAGTGCAACCTCTCGTTACCGTCGGGTGCCCCTCTTCATCCCCGGGGCGCCAACAACAAAACAAAAACACCACCGACGCCGTCGTCTCGCGTCACCTCACTCAACTGAGCGGAAAATACACGTACATCCAGAATGACGACACCGCCTCCACAAACAAAAACCAGACGTCAGACGTCAGGTCGAAAGAGGGCACCGTACGTCGTGGCGCGTGGTCTCCTAACTCACCTCGCGCGTACAAATACAATGCAATACAATGCGTGTCACCTCACGTTCACACACACCTCCACGCTCCACTTTTACGTCGCCCAACCAACCAACTAACTTAACGCACCCGCTCGGCGTAGAAGCAGCTGTAGGCGGCAACGTGTTTCTCACCCTCGCCACCAACGGTGTGACATCCGACAGTCGCGGTTTGCTTTCCGTTCCACACCTCCGGCCATACCATACAAAGGGGACAAAAACAAAAATATATATCAAACAAGCCAACTCCAGCGATCCGCCCCCCTAACACCAACACGTCTCGAAACACCCACGCCCACGACCCGGCTGTGGCTAAAGTGCGTATCCCCAACGTCACACCAAAACCAAAGGCGCCGGCGCCGCACCACACCACAAGCTACAGCTACAGCTGTGCCGCCCGTCCACCCGCTCACAACAACAACAATTCCGCCCTTCCCGCAAAGGCATTTTGGTGGCCCTGAAAAGGGCCGTTTTTTTTTTTTCTCTTTCCTTCGCCGCGCCGCGGACGAGCCTCCCATTTCCAAGAGCCACCTCCTTACTTGGAGCTCGTGTACTTGGTCACCGCCTTCGTGCCCTCGCTCACCGCGTGCTTGGCCAGCTCGCCAGGCAGCAAGAGCCGCACAGCGGTCTGGATCTCGCGGGACGTGATGGTCGAGCGCTTGTTGTAGTGCGCCAGGCGAGAAGCCTCGGCCGCAATGCGCTCGAAAATGTCGTTCACGAAGCTGTTCATGATGCTCATCGCCTTCGAAGAGATGCCCGTGTCAGGGTGCACCTGCTTCAGCACCTTGTAGATGTAGATGGCATAGCTCTCCTTCCTCTTGCGCTTCTTCTTCTTGTCGCCCTTCGAAATGTTCTTCTGCGCCTTGCCAGCCTTCTTGGCGGCTTTCCCGCTAGTCTTGGGCGGCATCACGAACAAACAGGCAGGCAGGCACGCGCAGTCAGTCAGTCAAGCGCTCCGCTCCAGTCAGCGTCTCCCCACACAGTGGCACCCGCCGCACGCCGCCGCCGCACCTTTACCAGCTCGCCCTGCTGCGGCCGCCGACCAATGGGGCGCGCGCGCAACCGGCCGCCGCACCCGAGCCCATAAAGGACCCCCACCCCGCCGGCGCCGGCACGCACTCCGCTGCTCGACTCGCTGCGGCTCGCACCGTTTGGGGCGTTGTGCTTTTCTTTCTCGCTTCTTTCGAAACTAGCCCATCGCCATGTCCGGACGCGGAAAGGGAGGCAAAGTCAAGGGCAAGTCAAAGTCCCGCTCAAGCAGGGCTGGGCTCCAGTTCCCGGTCGGCAGAATCCACCGCCTCCTGCGCAAGGGAAACTACGCCGAGCGCGTCGGCGCCGGGGCGCCCGTCTACCTCGCCGCCGTCATGGAGTACCTCGCGGCTGAGGTGCTCGAGCTGGCCGGAAACGCGGCCCGCGACAACAAGAAGACGCGCATCATCCCGCGCCACCTGCAGCTCGCCATACGCAACGACGAGGAGCTCAACAAGCTCTTGTCGGGCGTCACCATCGCACAGGGAGGTGTCCTGCCCAACATCCAGGCCGTCCTGCTGCCAAAGAAGACCGAGAAGAAGGCCTAAAAGAGAGACAGCGCAATCGGCAACCGCCGCGTGCTCCCTTGGCACGCAGCGCGCCATTTGCCGCCTCGGCTCAAAAACAAAACACAATCGGCCCTTTTCAGGGCCACCACACAAACCTACGTCCAAAGCAGAATTCCAGTCGTTCGTCGCACCACTTCTCTCTCTCTCTCTCTCTCTCTCTCTCTCTCTCTCTGTGTGTACGGTTTTTTTTCCTTCTTACACACACAGGCGCCGCCATCTTGTACACACGTACTTGGCCACCTCCTCCACTCCACTCCACGCACGCACAGTCTCGCGACCATTAACCAGCACACGTGGCGCACAACAACACACCTCAAAAATAACCCCTCGGCACTCAGCCGCGCCGCAACACACAGCCCATCCACCGACAAGAAGCATACAAGCAAAGAGGGAGGGGAAGGAAGGAAGGAAGGAAGGAAGGAAGGAAGGAGGGAGCTCACACAACGCAAGGGCACGCTTCCTTCCCTCCCAACCGCACCGCACACCACGTCAAAAAAACTCCAAACAAAACTAAAAGGCCAAGTAGACTAAAAAAGGAAAAGAAAAACCAGCAACACAGACTCTTTCGCACTTTTCAACTTCCGAACACTGTGGTGGCCCTGAAAAGGGCCGTTTTTCAATCTCTCTTTCCTTCCTTCCTTCGGTCTCACACCGCCTAACCGCCGAAACCGTACAGGGTGCGCCCTGCCTCTTCAGGGCGTACACCACGTCCATGGCCGTCACAGTCTTGCGCTTGGCGTGCTCAGTGTACGTCACCGCGTCGCGGATCACGAACACGCGATCTAGTGT
>NW_026062189.1:0-89448 GCF_023897955.1 Schistocerca gregaria | reverse complement strand
ACACACGCGAGACAGATGTTGCTCTATTTTTGTGACTCTATATTGCAGGTTAGAACTGCTGCGGTAGACTGCAGTGTCGTCTGCAAATAGTGACAAGTGTCCTCCCAGCTGTTTGTTTGTGTATATTGAGTAGAGAATGGGCCCCAGCACTGAGCCTTGCGGGACTCCAGCCTCTATGGATCTAGTGTTACTTGCCGCTCCTGGTACATGGACATAGAATGCTCTGTTGCGGAGAAAAGAAGCAATAATGTGGATGGGGCAGTTGTACTGGTGGAGCTTGTAGATAAGGCGTTATCCGAATGCTTTTCCAATGTCAAGCAGGACTGCTCCAGTACTGTGTCTAATGTTTCTGGCCTGACATATGTGCTCGACTAGTCTGGTCACCTGGTGGGTGGTGCTGTGTTCTTCGCGGAATCGGAATTGTTGTGGGATGATTATGTTGTTATCCTTTAAGAATTGAATTTCTTCAGTTCAGTTTGAATGAGCTTTCCGAGAACCTTTCCAAGGAAGTTGGCCTATAGTTTTGCGGAAATAATAAGTCCTTGTTTGGCTTTGGTAATGTGATGACTCGGGCCTGTTTCCAAGTAGTTTAGTCTGAAGCAAGCATTATATATTGATGTTAGATAGATAATTGATAGTTGCTGGAGGTAGGTGATGTAGTAGTTGCGGTTTGATGGAATCTGGGCCTGATGCCTTCTTAGGATGTGTGTATGTTTGTGATGTGATAAGATACGGGGTTTCTGCGTTTATTGGATTGTGAAAGATGTTCTGATCGGGGCACTTAGGATGCGGTTTTACCCTTCTGAGTACCATTTCCTGGTGGTCATCAGTTTCGTCATCTACCGCTTCTGGTGCTTGGAATTGCCTTTCTAGTGAATCCGCCAGTGCTTCAGCTCGGTCTGTGGGGTCGTTCCTTCCCCATGTAGATGTAGATGTTTCGTGTCTAGTTTACGAGTTTTAAGAAATTTCCAGAATTTTTCCTGGTCCCTTCCTGCTTCTCGTAACGTTTCCTCCCACGCCTCGCTACGGTGGTTTTCGGAGCTCTCTTTTTGATCCTCCCGGCCAATTGCTCTGATTTTCGTCGGTCGGCTGGGTCCCTGTAGTTTTGCCATCTCTTTCTGGCGCGCGCGGGCTGCGGTTGGCGCCTTTGGTGGCAACGGCCGGGGCAAGCAGCGGTGTGTGGTGTGGTGCGGGGCGGGCAGGGGCAGTGGTGGTTGACGGATGGCCTGGGGGCCGAAAAACGGGCCGGCCGGCGGACGGCGGACGGCGGACGGCGGACGGATGTTGAGAGAGGCGGCGCGCACGCGTCTCGCGCGGACACAGGCGCCACAGCGTTGATGATTGGAAGGAGGTGCGGTGCGGGGATGGGCCCAGGAAAAAAGACGGTCGTGGCCCCTGTCTTGGGTGCGTGTCGACGTCAGCACCGTCGGTGTGGTGTGGTGTGGTGTGGTGTGGTGTGGTGTGGTGTGGGCAGGGAGGGGGGAAAAGCGGGCTGCGGGCTGCGGGCTGCGGGCTGCGGAGGGAATGGTGGTGGGGAGTAGGCACACATGTGGGCGGGCGCAAAATCGGCCGGTGCCCGTAAACCGCGGCGGGATATTGGGTGGAAAAGAGGGAAATTGTAGAAAGGAAAACAAGCGGAGGGGGCGAATGTGGTGGGGTGGGGGGACGGGCGGGGGCGAGGCGACAGCTTGCTTTTTCTTTTTCATTTTATTTTATTTTGTTGTAGTGTTTTTGTTTTTTTTTGTTTTTTTGCGTGTGTGTGGCCTTGGAGAGGCTGGTCTTGTCTGGCTTACGCTTTGGGTGCGTGTGTTGGTACTTTTTCGTTTTTTCTTGTTCTGCAGAGCAGGGGCGGGGCGGTGGGAACGGCTGGCTGGCTGTGCCCAGAGGAGGAGGAGACGCTGGCGGCGGGCCCGGCTCCTGGGGCTGCTGTTGCATGCGCTGTGCAAAGAAAGGAAGAGTGGGTTTGTTTGGCTGGTGAAGTGCATTATTTAAGTGTGGGCTTGCCGGCCTGGCTCCGATGCGCAGGTAGATAGATGCCGGCGGCGACCGCAGGCAGGCGCGTTGTGTGTACAGAGGGACGAGCCATGTGTTTTGCAAGCAGGACGTGGCGTGCCGAGTGGAGAGGAGGCGGCGGCTCGGCTCGGTTCGGCCCGGTCCGGCGGTGCCGCGCTGTTGTCGCGGACGTGAGCGCCCCCTGGCGGGCGGGTGGTTGGCGGCGGCGTGGTGGACGCGTGTGGCAGTTGTGTGCACGGGTTGCTTGGGCGAGTGAGCAGTGGCTGGCGGTGTTGGCGCGTCGTCGGGGAGGTATGTGTTGCGGCCGCGTCTGCTGCGCGCTGCGTCGTTGTGTCGACTGTGTGTGGGCGTGGGCACGTGTGCTCTGGCGAGGGCGTCGTAAAAAAGTGGGTCGCGGTGTGCGTGCGTAGCCCGTGATGATGTATTGTGCGTCGCGTCGTTGTGTGCGAAACGGATGCCGAGAGGTGTGTGGTGAGTGCGAAGCGCGAATGTGCGGCGTTTGGCGGTTTCGGTGTGTTTTCTGTTTTTGCGGCGTGAGAGTGGGGCTGGCTGGCTGGCTGGCTGGCTGTTTGTTGTTGGTGTTGCCTTGTGTGTGTAGGTTGATGGCGCGACGCGGAGGGGACGCCGTTTGCTGCGTGCCTTGCCTCGCGTGTGTTGGCGCGCCGTGCATGTGTTTGGGTCGTGGGGGCGGTGTTTTTGTTTGTATTTGGATTTTCATTTTTTGGCGTGTTGTGTCGTGTATGGCAAGGGCGAGAGGAGTAGTGCGGTAGTGTCGTTGCGGCACGGGCGTCTGGTGGGGCTGTGCGTCGTGGCGGGGAAGGTGTGTAGGTTGCGGCGATGCGGCGAGCCCAGCCCGTCGTTTGACGGTGTGCCGGGTGAGTTGCGCTGCGAATCGAGTGTGGCGGGAAGGGAGCTGCGTGGCGCCTGCGTCCGTTGGCAGCAGGGGCTGTGCCTTTTGAGAGTTTGTTTGATTTCGGGACGACGACGACGACGACTGGTTGGTTGGTGGGTGGGGTGGCGTGCACGTTTGTCGTACTGGGCGAGTCGATTGCCTGCCGGCTGGCGAAAGGTGCGCCGCCGCCCGTCTCTCGCGCTCTGTGTTGTTTTTTTTTTTTTCTGTGTGTGTCGGCTGCGTTTTTGTTTGCGGTGCGCGCGAAGACGGTGGTGCCGAAAGTGTGCCGGCGTGGCGTTGCGACCGCGACGAGCCGCGGGCGCGCCATTTGGCTGGTGTTGCGTGAAGAGCGGCTGTGTACGGGTAGTGGCTGTAGCCGTACGTGTACGTGCACGTGCATCCGGCCCGGCCGCCAGCCCAGCCCAGCCCAGCCCAGCCCAGCCCAGCCCAGCCCAGCCGAGTCGGGTGAGCGGAGGCCGACACGTGGTGGTGCTGTGCTCTCTCGGCTCGGGGGGGTTTGTGTGTGTGTGTGTGTGTGTGCGTGCGTGCGTGTGTGTCTCGTTCGCTCTCCGGAATCTGCTCGTTCTGCTGATCCCCGCCTGTCGGCGTCGTTTATTTTTACTTATTTATTTTTTACCTGTTGTTTGTTTTTCGACGTCGTCTTGCAGTTTTGTCCTTTGCGGCGTGCCGACGACCCGCCGCGCGACCTTATGAAACCCCAAAGCGTGGCGTGGCGTGGCGTGGCGTGGCCGAGCCGCAGCAGCTAAGGGGGTGCGGCCGCCTCGACGCCTTAACCTCCTAAACTTCTTTAAGCCGTTAACGCAGCCACCTAAACTAACGTAACCTAACGTAAGCCCTTAGGCCAACCCCCAAGTCGCCTTAACCTAACGTACGTGACCGCAACCTTAGCTTAACGCCTACGTTAAGACGTGACGTCACGTCAACGCTTAACCTAACCCTGACGCCTTCTTAGCCTAACCTGACGTAACCTAAGGTAAGGTAACCGTTGAAAGAAAGAAACCACCTTTGTTTTGACGTTGAGGCGTGTAAGGTCGGCTGTGAGGGCAGATTCGGTGTGTCTGTAGTTGGGGCTGGCTGGTAATTTATTTTGTTTGTTTGTTTATCGTTGTCTTGTTTTCGCCTGTGGCGGGGGGGTTGGCGCTCCGTCGGCCGGTGCCATGTTGCGCAGGCGGCGATCGTAAAAAAGTAGAAAAAAAAAAAGAAAAAAGAAAAAAAAAATGTGTTGGAAGGGCTGTGGGTGTTGGCGGGCGAGGCGAGAGGAGGAGGACGGCCCGCGGCCGTGGCCCGACGGCTGCGGGCCGATCGGGAAAACGGCGGAAGGCGATGGGGCGGCGGAGGTGCGTTTGTGCACGGCCGTCATCGCCGCACGACTCGGCTCGTGTGGCTGTGGCGCCGGCCGCGGTGGCCGGGCTGCCGCGGCGACGGTGTGGGAGTTTTGACGAAGGTTTGGCCATTGTGGCGGGTCGTCGGCTGGGGCTGTGGGGGCGGCATTTGGGCGGGGGCGGCGATTCTCGGCGGGCCGACCCAGGCTGTGGCGCGCGGTGGCTGCAGTTTGGCCGTGGTTTGCGGCGCCGCCGCGGCGACTGGTTGGCGACCGTGGTGTCGGTGTGTGTAGCCCCATCCTCGGTGGTTTGAATGGCGCGGGTGGTTGCGGCGCAGGTTGGGGGCTGCTCCGCGCAGGCTGTCGGACGTTGGGCGGTAGCAAGCGCGGGAGGCGCGGCGCGGCGGCGCGGCGGCGCGCCGAGTGGCGGCCGCTCTCTCGGCCGTCCGCGCCCGCCCGCGACACTGGCTGGGCCAGGCGCGTGCGCGGCTATTCTCTGCTGCGCGCCCCTCGCTGTTGTGCGTCGTCGAAGGAGAGAAGGAAGCGAAAGCAAGGGGAAAAAAGAAAAGAGAACAGGCAAAAGATGGCAGACCAGGCGGCTACGAACGAGACTGCCGCGGCACCCGCCGCCACCGGCACTACGAAGAAGGCCAAGTCTGCGTCGTCTGCGAAGAAGCCGCGCGCCAAGCCTGCGCACCCGCGCACCTCTGAGATGGTGACGGCCGCCATCAAGAGTCTGAAGGAGCGCGGCGGGTCGTCGCTGCAGGCGATCAAGAAGTACATTGCCGCGCACTACAAGCTGGACGCGGAGAAGCTGGCGCCCTTTATCAAGAAGTACCTCAAGTCGGCCGTCGTGGCTGGCGAGCTGGTGCAGACGAAGGGGAAGGGCGCGTCGGGCTCTTTCAAGCTTGCCGGCGCCGGCGGCGGGGCGGCCGAGGGCGGCAAGGCTCGTGGTGGCGGCGGTGGTGCGAAGAAGAAGCGCGCCGCTCCGGCCAGCAAGGAGAAGAAGGGGGCCCGTGCGGCCGGCGCAAAGAAGGCTGGCGGCGTGAAGGCGGCGACCGGTCGGAAGGCGGGCGCCGCCAAGAAGGCGTCTGCGGCGTCGGCCGCTCCCGCGGGTGCGAAGAAGGCGGCTGCGGCCAAGCCGGCCAAGGCCAAGTCGCCGTCGAAGGCGAAGAAGGCCGCCAAGGTTCCGACGAAGAAGCCGAAGGCGCCGCGCCCGAAGAAGGCGACGGCGACGCCGTCTAAGGCGAAGGCTTCGCCCAAGAAGAAGAAGTAAAAAGGGCAGGGAAGGGTTGGCGGTTGACACCGTCGCCTGGTGGCCGGCGCGCAACCAGAGGCTGTCGCGCGGTCCCGGACAAAAACAAAAACGGCCCTTCTCAGGGCCATCAAAGCACGTCGGGAAGGTGTTGATTGTCGTGTCGTGTCGTGGTCGGTCGGTTGCCTTGTTGTCTGTCTGTCTTGCTTGCTGGCGTTTGTTTGTTTCATGTGTGGATGGTGGTTGGATTGTGGGGTCGTTGGCGGGCGTGGGCGGCGGCGCCGCGGTTGGTGTTACATAAAGTGTATTTTACTTTTATTATTTCTACCTATTTATTTTGCGCCGCGTTTGTTTGTTTGTCTTGGTGGTGGTTTTGGAATAGTCTTTTTTGGCTTTGCTTTCCGGGCGTCACGTTTTGTGCCGTGGCCTGTGTGGGTGGCGCTATTGACGCTTGCGACTTGGCTCGGCCGGTGCGGTGCTTTTTTTTTTCTTTTGGAAACGGCGGCGCCGGGCCGGGCCGGGGGTGGGACGACTGGACTGGAGAGTGAGTGGGGAACTAGTCGTTGCGACCGACAAAGTTTTGCTCGCGACGGAGAGACGTTAGTGGCCCTGAAAAGGGCCGTTTTGTTTGTTTGGCGGTGTGCGGGTTTAGGCGCGCTCGCCGCGGATGCGGCGCGCGAGCTGGATGTCCTTGGGCATGATGGTGACTCGCTTGGCGTGGATTGCGCACAGGTTGGTGTCTTCGAAGAGGCCGACGAGGTAGGCCTCGCTGGCCTCCTGCAGGGCCATGACTGCGGAGCTCTGGAAGCGCAGGTCGGTCTTGAAGTCCTGGGCGATCTCGCGCACTAGGCGCTGGAATGGCAGCTTGCGGATGAGCAGCTCTGTGCTCTTCTGGTAGCGCCTGATTTCTCGCAGGGCGACGGTGCCCGGCCTGTAGCGGTGGGGCTTCTTGACGCCGCCGGTGGCGGGCGCGCTCTTCCTCGCCGCCTTGGTGGCGAGCTGTTTGCGCGGCGCCTTTCCGCCGGTGGACTTGCGGGCCGTTTGCTTTGTCCGGGCCATGGCTACTGCGGATGCGGATGCGGATGCGGCGTGGAGGATATGCGTGCGCGACGGCGTCCGGTGCTGCCTTGACAACGGGCCCGCGCGCCCCGGGTGCTGCGCTTATATGCCCTCGGTGCGCGGTGGTGGGGGGAGGGGAGGGCGGGCCGCGGGGCCCCAGAGTCTATATAGGGGGGCGGCGCGCGCGCTGGGCGCCACAACCGTAGCCGACTCGCTAGCGCCGGGTGAGGAGCTTGCCTTGCTTTCTGTTTTTTATATTATTGTGGTTGAGACGCTTGAAGAAGAAGAATGACAGGCCGCGGCAAGGGAGGAAAGGGGCTCGGCAAGGGTGGCGCCAAGCGGCACCGCAAGGTGTTGCGCGACAACATCCAGGGCATCACGAAGCCCGCGATCCGCCGCCTGGCGCGCAGGGGCGGCGTGAAGCGCATCTCTGGTCTGATCTACGAGGAGACGCGCGGAGTGCTGAAGGTGTTCCTGGAGAACGTGATCCGCGACGCGGTGACGTACACTGAGCACGCCAAGCGCAAGACTGTGACGGCCATGGACGTGGTGTACGCCCTGAAGAGGCAGGGGCGCACCCTGTACGGTTTCGGCGGTTAGGCGGTGTGAGACCGAAGGAAGGAAAGAGAGATAGATTGAAAAACGGCCCTTTTCAGGGCCACCACAGTGTTCGGAAGTTGAAAAGTGCGAAAGAGTCTGTGTTGCTGGTTTTTCTTTTCCTTTTTAGTCTACTTGGCCTTTTAGTTTTGTTTGGAGTTTTTTTTGACGTGGTGTGCGGTGCGGTTGGGAGGGAAGGAAGCGTGCCCTTGCGTTGTGTGAGCTCCTTCCTTCCTTCCTTCCCCTCCCTCTTTGCTTGTATGCTTCTTGTCGGTGGATGGGCTGTGTGTTGCGGCGCGGCTGAGCGCCGAGGGGTTATTTTTGAGGTGTGTTGTTGTGCGCCACGTGTGCTGGTTAATGGTCGCGAGACTGTGCGTGCGTGGAGTTGAGTGGAGGAGGTGGCCAAGTACGTGTGTACAAGATGGCGGCGCCTGTGTGTGTAAGAAGGAAAAAAAAACCGTACACAGAGAGAGAGAGAGAGAGAGAGAGAGAGAGAGAGAGAAAAGTGGTGCGACGAACGACTGGAATTCTGCTTTGGACGTAGGTTTGTGTGGTGGCCCTGAAAAGGGCCGATTGTGTTTTGTTTTTTGAGCCGAGGCGGCAAATGGCGCGCTGCGTGCCAAGGGAGCACGCGGCGGTTGCCGATTGCGCTGTCTCTCTTTTAGGCCTTCTTCTCGGTCTTCTTTGGCAGCAGGACGGCCTGGATGTTGGGCAGGACACCTCCCTGTGCGATGGTGACGCCCGACAAGAGCTTGTTGAGCTCCTCGTCGTTGCGTATGGCGAGCTGCAGGTGGCGCGGGATGATGCGCGTCTTCTTGTTGTCGCGGGCCGCGTTTCCGGCCAGCTCGAGCACCTCAGCCGCGAGGTACTCCATGACGGCGGCGAGGTAGACGGGCGCCCCGGCGCCGACGCGCTCGGCGTAGTTTCCCTTGCGCAGGAGGCGGTGGATTCTGCCGACCGGGAACTGGAGCCCAGCCCTGCTTGAGCGGGACTTTGACTTGCCCTTGACTTTGCCTCCCTTTCCGCGTCCGGACATGGCGATGGGCTAGTTTGGAAAGAAGCGAGAAAGAAAAAGCACAACGCCCCAAACGGTGCGAGCCGCAGCGAGTCGAGCAGCGGAGTGCTTTTTTTTTTTTTTTTTTTTTTTTTTTTTTTTTTTTCATCTTTCATTCCTGCTCCTGATGGGAGGAGGCGGGCACATGGAGAACCTAATGTTCTTTGGTGCCTTAGCTTATCTTATGTACTGCTGTTGGGGCACAGTTTATTATTTCAGTTGGGATTTTTCCTGTTTGATCTTATATTTTCTTTGGTAGTGAGAGGATGTTAAGACCCTGGCATTCGCCCAAGTGCAGGAGGGAAACCTCTCGAAAACCTCCGCAAGGGTCATTGTGTTGATGTTGTTCGATGTGTTTCTGCTTTGTTGATTAATTGTGTCTTTAGTCTTCTGTCAAATGCTTTAATATTTCAGTTGCGGTGTTTTGGATGAATCCGTCTTCTATTGCCATGCACTCCTTGATTATTTTCGGTGGAAATGGGTGTTTCTGCTGTGGGTAATTAAATTCTGTGGGCTCGTAGTTTAAGAGGTCTGTTGTTAGAGTTTTGTTCGTTGTCCTGTTTTTGCCAATTTTTGCTGTCAGCGTGATCCATCTGCGTTTTATGGGGGTAATTTTGGTGGTTTGGTATACAGTGTCGTTTCTTGTTCGTCTGTTAAGCCGTCCTGCTATTCTTAAGATTTTCCTCTCTAGCGCTATTAGCCTCTGGGTGTTATTTTTGCTAGCTAACCAGACTGGGGCAGCGTATTCTAGTACTGGTCTTACGAATGCTTTGTACGTGTGAAGCAGGGTCTCATTGCTTGCCCCGTTTGCTCTGCCTCTTATTAGTTTAATTAGGTTGCATCTGTTGTTCGCTTTGTTTATTGTCTTTTGTATGTGCGGTGTCCATGTCAGGGTTTTGTCTATGATTGTACCTAGGTAGGTGGCTGTATTTTTTGGTTTTATTGTTTCTCCCCATAGTCGTATGTTTGTTTGTGGTATTGCTCGATTTGTTGTTTGAGAGAAATGTTTATGATTGCAGATAATCAGCTGGGTTTTCTGCGCATTTGGTTTGATTCTCCATTTTCGCAGCCACAGCTCCAGCTTGTTTATATAGGTGTTGGTCTTCCTGTTTATCTCATTGATATCGTGCGCGTGACACCAGTAGGCCGTGTCGTCGGCGTATAGGGCTAGCCCTTCGTTCCAGCCTGTGGGGTGCGGGATGTCGGAAGTGTATAGGCTATAGAGGAGGGGCGAGAGGATCGCTCCTTGCGGTACGCCTGCCTCTGGGTGGAAAGGTTCTGAGCGGCTTCCGTTAACATAGACTCTGGATGGTCTTTTATCGAGTATGTTTGACAGAAGTGTGGTCAGTTGGGTCGGTATTCCTAGCTCGTGTAGTTTATAATACAGTCCATTGTGCCACACTCTGTCAAACGCCCCTTCTATATCGAGGAAGAGGCCTGCAGCGTGGTTGGTCAAGTTTACTCCTTCTGTTAGTCCACTGCAGACCCTTAGAATGGGGTCGATCGTGGCATGGTGCTTGCGGAAGCCAGCCTGTGTTTTGGGTATTAATTGCTTCGTTTCGGCGAAGGTTAGTATTCTTTTATTTAAGACCGATTCGAAGGTTTTTCCGATTACGGAGAGTAGCGTTATTGGTCGGTAGGATTTTGGATCGTTTGGGGCTTTCCCCGGCTTTAGGATCATTATGATTTTTGCCTCTTTCCATCTGTCTGGCACGGCTTGGAATCTGAGAGCGGCGTTGTACAGGGTGCTGAGGCAGTCGATTAGTTGTTTTCGTGGTGCTAGTCGCAGTTGCCGTCGTGTTATGCTGTCTAGTCCTGGTGCATTGTTGGGACCTTTTTGTAATGATTCTTCTATTTCTTCTGGCGTGATGATATTCGTGAGTTTAGCCTCTTCTTCTGTTGGGGCGTTTGGTGTCATGAGTGATGCGGCTATGTTTTTGTTTACTTGTTCCTCATGGTCGGCGTCGAAGAGTGCGTTTGTTGGGTGCTGGTATGTCTCTTCTAGGACTGATCTGAAGATATCTGCCTTTTCCTTGTCATTTGTTGTGATGGTATCTTTGTAGAGTAGAGGGGGCTCGGCCGTGTGTGTAAGGCCGCCAATCCGTTTAAAGGTTTGCCAGAATTTAGTGCCTTGTGTGTGGTTGAGGTGTCGGCAGGCTAGTGTCCACCTTTCTGATCTATATTCCTGGAGCTGGCGTTTTACTAGGGTGTTCAGTTGATTCCATTCTTGTTTGTAATGTGTACAGCCTGTTCTCTTGAATAGTTTGTACATCTGCCTTTTGTCTTTAATGGTGTTTAGAATTCTTTGAGGGATTCTTTCGGTGTGTGGCTTGATGATCTTCGTGGGGGCGTTATCTTTGACTGCTTTGCTTATAGCGTGAGCTAAGGTGTCGTTGTATGCGTTTAAATGTTGGATGTTCGTGATGTATTCTGGTGTGGGTAATGATGTTTTCAATTGATTTTTGTACTCTTTTATCCTTAGTTTGCTGGTGTCAATTATTATTTGTCGCTGGTTTTGTGCTGGTGGGGTAGAGAGGAGCGTTGTTTGAAATATAAGGGGAAGGTGGTCGCTCCCCACGCTGTCTCCAACCCAGGGGAGATTTATTTGGCCGATAAGTGAGTCGGTGCATAGGACATGATCAGGTGATGAGGAGCCTCTGTGGTTGATGAAGGTTGGTGCTGCATTGGTGAGTCTTGTTAGTTTGGTGTCCTCATCCTCCAGGTATGTTTGTAGTTCTTGTCCGTTTCGGTTCGTGGTCGTGTCGCCGAAGGATTCCGCTCGTGCGTTGAGGTCGCCCATGATTAGGCATTGTCCTAGGTTGCACAGATAGTTGAAGAAGTCTGTCGGGATCGGTTCTCTTGGTGGCGTGTAGATTGTAACTACGTAGAAGTGGAGTTTTGGGGTTTTGATTTTGAGGGCTATGGCTTGTATGTTCTCGTAGTCGTTTGGGATGTCGATTTTAATGGCTGGGATGTTTTTATTATGGAAAACTGCTACGCCTCCTGTTGGTCTGGTTACGTTTGGGACGTCTTTCCTATAGCAAATATAATCTTTTATTTTTAGTGGAAGGCTGCTGGCTTTCGTTTCTAGGACGCCAAAGATGTCTATTTGCTCTTTTTGTACAAGGTGTTCTAGTAGGGGCTGTTTGGGGCGGAATCCGTTGGCATTTACGAAACCAATCGTGGCTGTCTTGGCTGTTTCACCCGCCATCTGGAGGTCAGGATGTGTGTTAGGCCTTTTGGTTCCTAGGAGTCGGACGGTTTTGTTTTGTTGTTGGCTTTGTCCTTTTTGGCGTGGTTTTCGTTTTGCTGTTGTTCCTGTGGCCTACGGAATGCTGGGGAGAGTGTCGGTGGTTCGTCCTGGGTAGCGGATGGTGGCTGTTTTTTGATAGTTTGTAGATGGAGGTGGATGTTGTTGTTGATGGGCACAGGGTTAATTTTGATGGAGAAGAATTTCTTTGACACTTCATTGATGGTGTCTGCAATTTTCGTCTTTCTTTCCGGTAGGATGTTAATGAGTGCCGTTGTCATTACTCTTAGAAAATCCTCGACCTTCACGAATTTTTCGTCTGCCGGTTTGTCCGGGCTGGCGACTGCAGGGGGGTCTATGCACCTGATTGGAGCCGTTTCCTCCGGGGATTTCGCTTCGGATGGTCTTTTGGGGCATCGGATGTCCATTGCGTGGTGTTCTCCATCGCAGTTTGCGCATTTACGCGAGGTGTTTTCATCCGTGCAGGCGTGTGTTGCGTGTGGTCCGGCGCATCTTCCGCATTTGGGGCCCTGATTGCATTGGTCCCTCATGTGGTCGAAGCTGTGACATTTCGCGCATTGGATGGGCTGAGGTGGCGGCATGTGTGGTGGCTCTACGTGGTACGAACGTAGGTAGAGCTTGAAATGCTCTGAGAGCAGTCTGTCTACCGTGACTTGGTCTCTGGTTATGACGCGAATCATGGGGGCCTCCCTTTGCGTCTTTCGTGATCGTACTCTGACTGCCCTGAGGAATGTGTAATTCTGGTTGCGAAGCTCCTCTTCGACTTCTTGGGTGGTGATGTCGAAGTCAATGTCCTTGATTACTACGCACATCGTGGGTCCTAGTCGCTTTGGTGTTGTTTCGGTGTTCACGCGTTGATCTTTGTCGTCGATCCGTCCTTCCGGTCGATGTTGTGTGAGGAACTTCTGTATCCTTGTTCGGATGTCCTCGTGTGTACTTTTGAGTACCGCCGACCTGTCCTTCCGGAGTGTAGCGTCGATTAGGTATGGTTCGACGTTGAAAATTTTCAAGGCGGAATGAAGGGACTTCTGTGTCTCTTTGGGATCTAGGTTCCGGATAACTATTGTTTGTAAGCTCTTCTTGGCGTCGTTGTTCTCGTTTTTCGCCGGTGAGCGAATCGGGATTGATGACTTACCCGCTGGTGTAGTGGTCGTCATCTGGGATTCCAGGATGTAATTGTTCCCGCCAGGTGATCTCGACAGTTTGAGTGAAGCCATTGGTGTTTCGGTTGGCGGTTCGTCCGTTGGTGCCGAGTTAGTTTTTGAGTTTTCGGCTCTGGTATTGGCCTTGCTTCTCCGCCCTGCGGAGCTCATGATAGCGCGCGATGCGTGCGTCGCGGCTTTGTGTCGGGTCTTGTGACGTCACCGCTCGGAGTAGGGTGGGCGGGAACAAAGGCAGACACGGCCGCGTGTCTTACCACGCGCGGCTGCGGCTGTGATGTTATGTGCTGTTTACCTGTTCGCGGCTGCTCTGGCTGGCCCTAATTCTGGTTCTTTGCCTCTGTGAACGCGGGCTTGACCGACATGAACGGGGCCCTGGCTCACAAGTTCCCTGACTAACAGCCCTATATTCCAGCTGCCTGGAATATCTCGCCTATCTTCTGCTGTGCGCCCTATTCATTCATAGACATGACAATTTTGCTTTTCGAACTAACAAGCAGAGCTTGTTGATAGATAATGCAACGTGTGCCGGCGCCGGCGGGGTGGGGGTCCTTTATGGGCTCGGGTGCGGCGGCCGGTTGCGCGCGCGCCCCATTGGTCGGCGGCCGCAGCAGGGCGAGCTGGTAAAGGTGCGGCGGCGGCGTGCGGCGGGTGCCACTGTGTGGGGAGACGCTGACTGGAGCGGAGCGCCTGACTGACTGACTGACTGCGCGTGCCTGCCTGCCTGCCTGCCTGCCTGTTTGTTCGTGATGCCGCCCAAGACTAGCGGGAAAGCCGCCAAGAAGGCTGGCAAGGCGCAGAAGAACATTTCGAAGGGCGACAAGAAGAAGAAGCGCAAGAGGAAGGAGAGCTATGCCATCTACATCTACAAGGTGCTGAAGCAGGTGCACCCTGACACGGGCATCTCTTCGAAGGCGATGAGCATCATGAACAGCTTCGTGAACGACATTTTCGAGCGCATTGCGGCCGAGGCTTCTCGCCTGGCGCACTACAACAAGCGCTCGACCATCACGTCCCGCGAGATCCAGACCGCTGTGCGGCTCTTGCTGCCTGGCGAGCTGGCCAAGCACGCGGTGAGCGAGGGCACGAAGGCGGTGACCAAGTACACGAGCTCCAAGTAAGGAGGTGGCTCTTGGAAATAGGAGGCTCGTCCGCGGCGCGGCGAAGAAAAGAAAAAACGGCCCTTTTCAGGGCCACCAAAATGCCTTTGCGGGAAGGGCGGAATTGTTGTTGTTGTTGTTGTTGTTGTTGTGAGCGGGTGGACGGGCGGCACAGCTGTAGCTGTAGCTTGTGGTGTGGTGTGGTGCGGCGCCGGCGCCTTTGGTTTTGGTGTGACGTTGGGATACGCACTTTAGGCCACAGCCGGGTCGTGGGCGTGGGTGTTTCGAGACGTGTTGGTGTTAGGGGGGCGGATCGCTGGAGTTGGCTTGTTTGATATATATATTTTTTTTTTTTTTTGTCCCCTTTGTATGGTATGGCCGGAGGTGTGGAACGGAAAGCAAACCGCGATTGTCGGATGTCACACCGTTGGTGGCGAGGGTGAGAAACACGTTGCCGCCTACAGCTGCTTCTACGCCGAGCGGGTGGGTTAAGTTAGTAGTTGGTTGGTTGGGCGACGTAAAAGTGGAGCGTGGAGGTGTGTGTGAACGTGAGGAGACACGCATTGCATTGTATTTGTACGCGCGAGGTGAGTTAGGAGACCACGCGCCACGACGTACGGTGCCCTCTTTCGACCTGACGTCTGACGTCTGGAGGCGGTGTCGTCATTCTGGATGTACGTGTATTTTCCGCTCAGTTGAGTGAGGTGACGCGAGACGACGGCGTCGGTGGTGTTTTTGTTTTGTTGTTGGCGCCCCGGGGATGAAGAGGGGCACCCGACGGTAACGAGAGGTTGCACTTTGTGATCGGTCGAATGTCCGGGGAGCGAGGAATAGGGTGGGGGGTTGAAAAGAAACGCCAGTGTAGGGCAACGGGACGGTGAACGTTCCCGTGGTGTCGGAGGTGTGCAGTGGGGGGGAGGAAAAAAAAAAGCGCGTAACGGCGCGGCTGCCGTGGTGGAAACGTTCTCTCCAACTGTGGTGGTGTCCCCTGTGTGTTTTGTTGTTCTCTATATCGTGTGTCCCCTCGCACAAGACGCTCTCTGGGCGGGTTTGATTCATTCATTTTTGCATAGTCACGTAGCGTAGAATGGAATGCGCAAGAGTTGAGTGAGACTGGCGACGGTATATGGTCTGAGCAGCGTCAGCTGCACTGCACTCCCCGGAAAAGAATCTTGGATGCCGTGCTAACTGAAATTTGGTGGACGGGGTTCTCAAGGCTGTTTTGCTATTTTCTTGTTTGTTTGTCTCTAGTTAAGATGGTGAAATGACGTCGAAGAAGCAGTATTGCAAATACTGTTATGGAAATGCCCTAGTTTGATGAAAGGAAATGTGTGTTGAATATACAGGATGGTAAAGACCAAGTGCGTTGAAAGAAACGTTGTGAAGGAACGAACGTTCCCTGAATTGGTTTCTTTTTGTTCCCGAGTTGTGTACAATGGACGACGGTTGTGCCATATCGCAGCATTGCATCATCCCCAGGTTTGATTTCAATTGAGCGATAAAAAAAGGAAAAAGAGAAGAACAAGAACACTATCGAAATGGTCTATGGTGTGTGACCCACAATTGTTGTCTTTAAATCACTTACCCAACCATGTCGTAAAAATATTTTTTTTTTTTTTTTTTTTTTTACAGTGGCTGCCGAATGACCTAGATGTAACAGAGAGAGAGAGAAACACATGGCGTGTCAGATGTTTGTTTTCTTTTCCCCCCCCCCCCCCCTCTCGTCAAGTGGCAAATGCGAACACCGTCAGCTGTAATTGACGATCGACACTAGTATGGCGCGAAAAGGGGGTGCGACCTGTGCAGTTGTGGGTGAAACTTTGGGTGATGGGCTGTCATGCGGCATCGCGTGCGTTCATTACCCCTCGGCGGCGGCGGCGGCGGCGGCGGCGGCGCCGCAGCTCCGTCCAGCTCGCGCTCTCGGAAACAACCCTCTCGTAATGCCGCGTCTCCTCCGTCACTGCAATTTTCAAAGGGAAACCTGTGTGGCCGGTGGGGGTGTGTCAACCGTTGGCCCTCAAGCTCCGCCGACAAAAAGTGTTGAGTGTATCCAGTGTGAGAGAGGTTGACGCTTTTCGTGGTGTGTGTGTGTGTGTGTGTGTGTGTGTGTGGCAATGTTTTGAAAAGTTTGCAACGTACGTTAAGAAGTGTTGACGCTGAAACTTGCGGGCTGTGTGGCCCTGGTGGTTGGCTGGCTGGAGACGCGGGCGTGTCCAGTCGGTCGGTTGTTGTGGCTGAAAGGTACGTATACGGTTCCGCCGTCCCGTCGGAACTGCGTCTGTCTGGAAGGTATGACGTGACGTGCAGTTTTTATTAGGTCAGCCCTTGTTGTGTATTGTTCCATTTGTTGCTCACTCGTCACCCGTATTTGGTGTGGCGATGTATGTGGACGTACTGCTGGATCAGTGTCAGGGTTTCCGTGGGAGGTGTTGGTTGGGTTGGATTTGCCTGACACGGCTGAGTCCGCAATTGGCCTGCCGTTCGTTGATGCGATATGTGGGTTCTGAGGAAGAATGTGTACGAGATAGTTGCCCCTGCCCTGCCCTTTCTTTCGCGTTCGTGTGTGCCCCCCTTGTTGTGTAGTGTGGGTTGAACATGGTTCTTTACCGAGTGGGGGGGAATGGGATGGACGGATCCGTTGCTGTTGCTGTCACCGTCAAGACAACGCACGCACGCACGCACGCACCCCTGTCCTACGAGAAGGTGTGTCAACCGGGGTTTCGGTAGTCGTGTGTGTAGGGGACGGGGAGAAGCAAAGTGGAGAGTGCGGCACGGGCAGAGAGTGGAATTGGGGCGCGTTGATGTTGGGAAACATGCCCCAAGGGTTGCGGGATGATGTGGCGGTGAGAGCGGGGGGCGGGGGAGAAAAGAAAAGCGAAAAAGAACTAAGGAAGAGGAGGAGGCGTGCGTGTGCGCAGTGGCGGGGCCCCAAAGACCTGTCGTGTGGTGTCGGCCGAACGCGAGCGCGAACGCGAACGCGAACGCGTGTGCGGGGCAGCGTCGGCACGGAGAAGCGAGGAGGAGAGAGAGAGAGAGAGCTGGTCTGATGGGTATTTTTTACCCCCTGTACTCGAAGGACCGGATCTGTCCTTGATCCCTGCCTTCTGTCTGATTATGTTGGGTAACAAAATGATGGGATGATAGGGTCTCTTGGGTGTGTGTAGATGTTTGTTTGTTTGAGTGAGTGTTATGGTGTTTGTATTTTATTTTTGTTTATCATGGTATGTTGTAGTTTGTGGTGTTTTGTCGTGATGGGAAATGTCGTTCTTGGGTCGGGTGGATTTTGGTCCCAGATTTCTGATGAGTGGGTGGTTCGAATCCGTGGTTTGGTGGAAAAAAAACAAAAAAAAAAAAAAAAAAAAAACTTTATGGATTTTTCTTTGGATGATTTCCGGGATTTTGATTGAGTATGTTATGGTTTGTGTATATGTCTCGGTTTGTCTGGTACCGGCCGGCATCAGCAGTAATTCTGAAGTATTTGTTCTGCACCCTTTTTTACTCTTGTTATGTTTGGTGTCTGCGGCCATTGACGAGATTTTTCAGAGCCGTAAGTGATGGCTGGTTCCTATGACGGTTTTGAAGATTTTCTTTTTGGCGCGCATATTTATTCTGTTTCCTTTGATGATTGGGTACAGTCTGAATATTGCTGCTGCAGCCTTGTTACAAACGTGTGTAACATGGTCTCTAAATGTCAACCTCTTGTCCAGCTTGATGCCTAGATACTTTATTGTGCCTGACCATGGAAGATTGTTATTTCTGAGGCGTATATGCAGGTTAGGAGGTATTCTTTTTGAATGTGAATCGTATTGTATTGCTTGGGTTTTCTCCGCGTTTATTGTTTTTTTGGTTAGCCCATTTCTGGATGGATTGTAGGTGTTGCTCTATTTTTGTGACTCTATATTGCAGGTTAGAACTGCTGCGGTAGACTGCAGTGTCGTCTGCAAATAGTGACAAGTGTCCTCCCAGCTGTTTGTTTGTGTATATTGAGTAGAGAATGGGCCCCAGCACTGAGCCTTGCGGGACTCCAGCCTCTATGGATCTAGTGTTACTTGCCGCTCCTGGTACATGGACATAGAATGCTCTGTTGCGGAGAAAAGAAGCAATAATGTGGATGGGGCAGTTGTACTGGTGGAGCTTGTAGATAAGGCGTTATCCGAATGCTTTTCCAATGTCAAGCAGGACTGCTCCAGTACTGTGTCTAATGTTTCTGGCCTGACATATGTGCTCGACTAGTCTGGTCACCTGGTGGGTGGTGCTGTGTTCTTCGCGGAATCGGAATTGTTGTGGGATGATTATGTTGTTATCCTTTAAGAATTGAATTTCTTCAGTTCAGTTTGAATGAGCTTTCCGAGAACCTTTCCAAGGAAGTTGGCCTATAGTTTTGCGGAAATAATAAGTCCTTGTTTGGCTTTGGTAATGTGATGACTCGGGCCTGTTTCCAAGTAGTTTAGTCTGAAGCAAGCATTATATATTGATGTTAGATAGATAATTGATAGTTGCTGGAGGTAGGTGATGTAGTAGTTGCGGTTTGATGGAATCTGGGCCTGATGCCTTCTTAGGATGTGTGTATGTTTGTGATGTGATAAGATACGGGGTTTCTGCGTTTATTGGATTGTGAAAGATGTTCTGATCGGGGCACTTAGGATGCGGTTTTACCCTTCTGAGTACCATTTCCTGGTGGTCATCAGTTTCGTCATCTACCGCTTCTGGTGCTTGGAATTGCCTTTCTAGTGAATCCGCCAGTGCTTCAGCTCGGTCTGTGGGGTCGTTCCTTCCCCATGTAGATGTAGATGTTTCGTGTCTAGTTTACGAGTTTTAAGAAATTTCCAGAATTTTTCCTGGTCCCTTCCTGCTTCTCGTAACGTTTCCTCCCACGCCTCGCTACGGTGGTTTTCGGAGCTCTCTTTTTGATCCTCCCGGCCAATTGCTCTGATTTTCGTCGGTCGGCTGGGTCCCTGTAGTTTTGCCATCTCTTTCTGGCGCGCGCGGGCTGCGGTTGGCGCCTTTGGTGGCAACGGCCGGGGCAAGCAGCGGTGTGTGGTGTGGTGCGGGGCGGGCAGGGGCAGTGGTGGTTGACGGATGGCCTGGGGGCCGAAAAACGGGCCGGCCGGCGGACGGCGGACGGCGGACGGC
Organism: Schistocerca gregaria; assembly: GCF_023897955.1. Taxonomy (NCBI): domain Eukaryota; kingdom Metazoa; phylum Arthropoda; class Insecta; order Orthoptera; family Acrididae; genus Schistocerca; species Schistocerca gregaria. The sequence goes on along the minus strand of NW_026062189.1, from coordinate 70,572 downwards.
GGACGGATGTTGAGAGAGGCGGCGCGCACGCGTCTCGCGCGGACACAGGCGCCACAGCGTTGATGATTGGAAGGAGGTGCGGTGCGGGGATGGGCCCAGGAAAAAAGACGGTCGTGGCCCCTGTCTTGGGTGCGTGTCGACGTCAGCACCGTCGGTGTGGTGTGGTGTGGTGTGGTGTGGTGTGGTGTGGTGTGGGCAGGGAGGGGGGAAAAGCGGGCTGCGGGCTGCGGGCTGCGGGCTGCGGAGGGAATGGTGGTGGGGAGTAGGCACACATGTGGGCGGGCGCAAAATCGGCCGGTGCCCGTAAACCGCGGCGGGATATTGGGTGGAAAAGAGGGAAATTGTAGAAAGGAAAACAAGCGGAGGGGGCGAATGTGGTGGGGTGGGGGGACGGGCGGGGGCGAGGCGACAGCTTGCTTTTTCTTTTTCATTTTATTTTATTTTGTTGTAGTGTTTTTGTTTTTTTTTGTTTTTTTGCGTGTGTGTGGCCTTGGAGAGGCTGGTCTTGTCTGGCTTACGCTTTGGGTGCGTGTGTTGGTACTTTTTCGTTTTTTCTTGTTCTGCAGAGCAGGGGCGGGGCGGTGGGAACGGCTGGCTGGCTGTGCCCAGAGGAGGAGGAGACGCTGGCGGCGGGCCCGGCTCCTGGGGCTGCTGTTGCATGCGCTGTGCAAAGAAAGGAAGAGTGGGTTTGTTTGGCTGGTGAAGTGCATTATTTAAGTGTGGGCTTGCCGGCCTGGCTCCGATGCGCAGGTAGATAGATGCCGGCGGCGACCGCAGGCAGGCGCGTTGTGTGTACAGAGGGACGAGCCATGTGTTTTGCAAGCAGGACGTGGCGTGCCGAGTGGAGAGGAGGCGGCGGCTCGGCTCGGTTCGGCCCGGTCCGGCGGTGCCGCGCTGTTGTCGCGGACGTGAGCGCCCCCTGGCGGGCGGGTGGTTGGCGGCGGCGTGGTGGACGCGTGTGGCAGTTGTGTGCACGGGTTGCTTGGGCGAGTGAGCAGTGGCTGGCGGTGTTGGCGCGTCGTCGGGGAGGTATGTGTTGCGGCCGCGTCTGCTGCGCGCTGCGTCGTTGTGTCGACTGTGTGTGGGCGTGGGCACGTGTGCTCTGGCGAGGGCGTCGTAAAAAAGTGGGTCGCGGTGTGCGTGCGTAGCCCGTGATGATGTATTGTGCGTCGCGTCGTTGTGTGCGAAACGGATGCCGAGAGGTGTGTGGTGAGTGCGAAGCGCGAATGTGCGGCGTTTGGCGGTTTCGGTGTGTTTTCTGTTTTTGCGGCGTGAGAGTGGGGCTGGCTGGCTGGCTGGCTGGCTGTTTGTTGTTGGTGTTGCCTTGTGTGTGTAGGTTGATGGCGCGACGCGGAGGGGACGCCGTTTGCTGCGTGCCTTGCCTCGCGTGTGTTGGCGCGCCGTGCATGTGTTTGGGTCGTGGGGGCGGTGTTTTTGTTTGTATTTGGATTTTCATTTTTTGGCGTGTTGTGTCGTGTATGGCAAGGGCGAGAGGAGTAGTGCGGTAGTGTCGTTGCGGCACGGGCGTCTGGTGGGGCTGTGCGTCGTGGCGGGGAAGGTGTGTAGGTTGCGGCGATGCGGCGAGCCCAGCCCGTCGTTTGACGGTGTGCCGGGTGAGTTGCGCTGCGAATCGAGTGTGGCGGGAAGGGAGCTGCGTGGCGCCTGCGTCCGTTGGCAGCAGGGGCTGTGCCTTTTGAGAGTTTGTTTGATTTCGGGACGACGACGACGACGACTGGTTGGTTGGTGGGTGGGGTGGCGTGCACGTTTGTCGTACTGGGCGAGTCGATTGCCTGCCGGCTGGCGAAAGGTGCGCCGCCGCCCGTCTCTCGCGCTCTGTGTTGTTTTTTTTTTTTTCTGTGTGTGTCGGCTGCGTTTTTGTTTGCGGTGCGCGCGAAGACGGTGGTGCCGAAAGTGTGCCGGCGTGGCGTTGCGACCGCGACGAGCCGCGGGCGCGCCATTTGGCTGGTGTTGCGTGAAGAGCGGCTGTGTACGGGTAGTGGCTGTAGCCGTACGTGTACGTGCACGTGCATCCGGCCCGGCCGCCAGCCCAGCCCAGCCCAGCCCAGCCCAGCCCAGCCCAGCCCAGCCGAGTCGGGTGAGCGGAGGCCGACACGTGGTGGTGCTGTGCTCTCTCGGCTCGGGGGGGTTTGTGTGTGTGTGTGTGTGTGTGCGTGCGTGCGTGTGTGTCTCGTTCGCTCTCCGGAATCTGCTCGTTCTGCTGATCCCCGCCTGTCGGCGTCGTTTATTTTTACTTATTTATTTTTTACCTGTTGTTTGTTTTTCGACGTCGTCTTGCAGTTTTGTCCTTTGCGGCGTGCCGACGACCCGCCGCGCGACCTTATGAAACCCCAAAGCGTGGCGTGGCGTGGCGTGGCGTGGCCGAGCCGCAGCAGCTAAGGGGGTGCGGCCGCCTCGACGCCTTAACCTCCTAAACTTCTTTAAGCCGTTAACGCAGCCACCTAAACTAACGTAACCTAACGTAAGCCCTTAGGCCAACCCCCAAGTCGCCTTAACCTAACGTACGTGACCGCAACCTTAGCTTAACGCCTACGTTAAGACGTGACGTCACGTCAACGCTTAACCTAACCCTGACGCCTTCTTAGCCTAACCTGACGTAACCTAAGGTAAGGTAACCGTTGAAAGAAAGAAACCACCTTTGTTTTGACGTTGAGGCGTGTAAGGTCGGCTGTGAGGGCAGATTCGGTGTGTCTGTAGTTGGGGCTGGCTGGTAATTTATTTTGTTTGTTTGTTTATCGTTGTCTTGTTTTCGCCTGTGGCGGGGGGGTTGGCGCTCCGTCGGCCGGTGCCATGTTGCGCAGGCGGCGATCGTAAAAAAGTAGAAAAAAAAAAAGAAAAAAGAAAAAAAAAATGTGTTGGAAGGGCTGTGGGTGTTGGCGGGCGAGGCGAGAGGAGGAGGACGGCCCGCGGCCGTGGCCCGACGGCTGCGGGCCGATCGGGAAAACGGCGGAAGGCGATGGGGCGGCGGAGGTGCGTTTGTGCACGGCCGTCATCGCCGCACGACTCGGCTCGTGTGGCTGTGGCGCCGGCCGCGGTGGCCGGGCTGCCGCGGCGACGGTGTGGGAGTTTTGACGAAGGTTTGGCCATTGTGGCGGGTCGTCGGCTGGGGCTGTGGGGGCGGCATTTGGGCGGGGGCGGCGATTCTCGGCGGGCCGACCCAGGCTGTGGCGCGCGGTGGCTGCAGTTTGGCCGTGGTTTGCGGCGCCGCCGCGGCGACTGGTTGGCGACCGTGGTGTCGGTGTGTGTAGCCCCATCCTCGGTGGTTTGAATGGCGCGGGTGGTTGCGGCGCAGGTTGGGGGCTGCTCCGCGCAGGCTGTCGGACGTTGGGCGGTAGCAAGCGCGGGAGGCGCGGCGCGGCGGCGCGGCGGCGCGCCGAGTGGCGGCCGCTCTCTCGGCCGTCCGCGCCCGCCCGCGACACTGGCTGGGCCAGGCGCGTGCGCGGCTATTCTCTGCTGCGCGCCCCTCGCTGTTGTGCGTCGTCGAAGGAGAGAAGGAAGCGAAAGCAAGGGGAAAAAAGAAAAGAGAACAGGCAAAAGATGGCAGACCAGGCGGCTACGAACGAGACTGCCGCGGCACCCGCCGCCACCGGCACTACGAAGAAGGCCAAGTCTGCGTCGTCTGCGAAGAAGCCGCGCGCCAAGCCTGCGCACCCGCGCACCTCTGAGATGGTGACGGCCGCCATCAAGAGTCTGAAGGAGCGCGGCGGGTCGTCGCTGCAGGCGATCAAGAAGTACATTGCCGCGCACTACAAGCTGGACGCGGAGAAGCTGGCGCCCTTTATCAAGAAGTACCTCAAGTCGGCCGTCGTGGCTGGCGAGCTGGTGCAGACGAAGGGGAAGGGCGCGTCGGGCTCTTTCAAGCTTGCCGGCGCCGGCGGCGGGGCGGCCGAGGGCGGCAAGGCTCGTGGTGGCGGCGGTGGTGCGAAGAAGAAGCGCGCCGCTCCGGCCAGCAAGGAGAAGAAGGGGGCCCGTGCGGCCGGCGCAAAGAAGGCTGGCGGCGTGAAGGCGGCGACCGGTCGGAAGGCGGGCGCCGCCAAGAAGGCGTCTGCGGCGTCGGCCGCTCCCGCGGGTGCGAAGAAGGCGGCTGCGGCCAAGCCGGCCAAGGCCAAGTCGCCGTCGAAGGCGAAGAAGGCCGCCAAGGTTCCGACGAAGAAGCCGAAGGCGCCGCGCCCGAAGAAGGCGACGGCGACGCCGTCTAAGGCGAAGGCTTCGCCCAAGAAGAAGAAGTAAAAAGGGCAGGGAAGGGTTGGCGGTTGACACCGTCGCCTGGTGGCCGGCGCGCAACCAGAGGCTGTCGCGCGGTCCCGGACAAAAACAAAAACGGCCCTTCTCAGGGCCATCAAAGCACGTCGGGAAGGTGTTGATTGTCGTGTCGTGTCGTGGTCGGTCGGTTGCCTTGTTGTCTGTCTGTCTTGCTTGCTGGCGTTTGTTTGTTTCATGTGTGGATGGTGGTTGGATTGTGGGGTCGTTGGCGGGCGTGGGCGGCGGCGCCGCGGTTGGTGTTACATAAAGTGTATTTTACTTTTATTATTTCTACCTATTTATTTTGCGCCGCGTTTGTTTGTTTGTCTTGGTGGTGGTTTTGGAATAGTCTTTTTTGGCTTTGCTTTCCGGGCGTCACGTTTTGTGCCGTGGCCTGTGTGGGTGGCGCTATTGACGCTTGCGACTTGGCTCGGCCGGTGCGGTGCTTTTTTTTTTCTTTTGGAAACGGCGGCGCCGGGCCGGGCCGGGGGTGGGACGACTGGACTGGAGAGTGAGTGGGGAACTAGTCGTTGCGACCGACAAAGTTTTGCTCGCGACGGAGAGACGTTAGTGGCCCTGAAAAGGGCCGTTTTGTTTGTTTGGCGGTGTGCGGGTTTAGGCGCGCTCGCCGCGGATGCGGCGCGCGAGCTGGATGTCCTTGGGCATGATGGTGACTCGCTTGGCGTGGATTGCGCACAGGTTGGTGTCTTCGAAGAGGCCGACGAGGTAGGCCTCGCTGGCCTCCTGCAGGGCCATGACTGCGGAGCTCTGGAAGCGCAGGTCGGTCTTGAAGTCCTGGGCGATCTCGCGCACTAGGCGCTGGAATGGCAGCTTGCGGATGAGCAGCTCTGTGCTCTTCTGGTAGCGCCTGATTTCTCGCAGGGCGACGGTGCCCGGCCTGTAGCGGTGGGGCTTCTTGACGCCGCCGGTGGCGGGCGCGCTCTTCCTCGCCGCCTTGGTGGCGAGCTGTTTGCGCGGCGCCTTTCCGCCGGTGGACTTGCGGGCCGTTTGCTTTGTCCGGGCCATGGCTACTGCGGATGCGGATGCGGATGCGGCGTGGAGGATATGCGTGCGCGACGGCGTCCGGTGCTGCCTTGACAACGGGCCCGCGCGCCCCGGGTGCTGCGCTTATATGCCCTCGGTGCGCGGTGGTGGGGGGAGGGGAGGGCGGGCCGCGGGGCCCCAGAGTCTATATAGGGGGGCGGCGCGCGCGCTGGGCGCCACAACCGTAGCCGACTCGCTAGCGCCGGGTGAGGAGCTTGCCTTGCTTTCTGTTTTTTATATTATTGTGGTTGAGACGCTTGAAGAAGAAGAATGACAGGCCGCGGCAAGGGAGGAAAGGGGCTCGGCAAGGGTGGCGCCAAGCGGCACCGCAAGGTGTTGCGCGACAACATCCAGGGCATCACGAAGCCCGCGATCCGCCGCCTGGCGCGCAGGGGCGGCGTGAAGCGCATCTCTGGTCTGATCTACGAGGAGACGCGCGGAGTGCTGAAGGTGTTCCTGGAGAACGTGATCCGCGACGCGGTGACGTACACTGAGCACGCCAAGCGCAAGACTGTGACGGCCATGGACGTGGTGTACGCCCTGAAGAGGCAGGGGCGCACCCTGTACGGTTTCGGCGGTTAGGCGGTGTGAGACCGAAGGAAGGAAAGAGAGATAGATTGAAAAACGGCCCTTTTCAGGGCCACCACAGTGTTCGGAAGTTGAAAAGTGCGAAAGAGTCTGTGTTGCTGGTTTTTCTTTTCCTTTTTAGTCTACTTGGCCTTTTAGTTTTGTTTGGAGTTTTTTTTGACGTGGTGTGCGGTGCGGTTGGGAGGGAAGGAAGCGTGCCCTTGCGTTGTGTGAGCTCCTTCCTTCCTTCCTTCCCCTCCCTCTTTGCTTGTATGCTTCTTGTCGGTGGATGGGCTGTGTGTTGCGGCGCGGCTGAGCGCCGAGGGGTTATTTTTGAGGTGTGTTGTTGTGCGCCACGTGTGCTGGTTAATGGTCGCGAGACTGTGCGTGCGTGGAGTTGAGTGGAGGAGGTGGCCAAGTACGTGTGTACAAGATGGCGGCGCCTGTGTGTGTAAGAAGGAAAAAAAAACCGTACACAGAGAGAGAGAGAGAGAGAGAGAGAGAGAGAGAGAGAAAAGTGGTGCGACGAACGACTGGAATTCTGCTTTGGACGTAGGTTTGTGTGGTGGCCCTGAAAAGGGCCGATTGTGTTTTGTTTTTTGAGCCGAGGCGGCAAATGGCGCGCTGCGTGCCAAGGGAGCACGCGGCGGTTGCCGATTGCGCTGTCTCTCTTTTAGGCCTTCTTCTCGGTCTTCTTTGGCAGCAGGACGGCCTGGATGTTGGGCAGGACACCTCCCTGTGCGATGGTGACGCCCGACAAGAGCTTGTTGAGCTCCTCGTCGTTGCGTATGGCGAGCTGCAGGTGGCGCGGGATGATGCGCGTCTTCTTGTTGTCGCGGGCCGCGTTTCCGGCCAGCTCGAGCACCTCAGCCGCGAGGTACTCCATGACGGCGGCGAGGTAGACGGGCGCCCCGGCGCCGACGCGCTCGGCGTAGTTTCCCTTGCGCAGGAGGCGGTGGATTCTGCCGACCGGGAACTGGAGCCCAGCCCTGCTTGAGCGGGACTTTGACTTGCCCTTGACTTTGCCTCCCTTTCCGCGTCCGGACATGGCGATGGGCTAGTTTGGAAAGAAGCGAGAAAGAAAAAGCACAACGCCCCAAACGGTGCGAGCCGCAGCGAGTCGAGCAGCGGAGTGCGTGCCGGCGCCGGCGGGGTGGGGGTCCTTTATGGGCTCGGGTGCGGCGGCCGGTTGCGCGCGCGCCCCATTGGTCGGCGGCCGCAGCAGGGCGAGCTGGTAAAGGTGCGGCGGCGGCGTGCGGCGGGTGCCACTGTGTGGGGAGACGCTGACTGGAGCGGAGCGCCTGACTGACTGACTGACTGCGCGTGCCTGCCTGCCTGCCTGCCTGCCTGTTTGTTCGTGATGCCGCCCAAGACTAGCGGGAAAGCCGCCAAGAAGGCTGGCAAGGCGCAGAAGAACATTTCGAAGGGCGACAAGAAGAAGAAGCGCAAGAGGAAGGAGAGCTATGCCATCTACATCTACAAGGTGCTGAAGCAGGTGCACCCTGACACGGGCATCTCTTCGAAGGCGATGAGCATCATGAACAGCTTCGTGAACGACATTTTCGAGCGCATTGCGGCCGAGGCTTCTCGCCTGGCGCACTACAACAAGCGCTCGACCATCACGTCCCGCGAGATCCAGACCGCTGTGCGGCTCTTGCTGCCTGGCGAGCTGGCCAAGCACGCGGTGAGCGAGGGCACGAAGGCGGTGACCAAGTACACGAGCTCCAAGTAAGGAGGTGGCTCTTGGAAATAGGAGGCTCGTCCGCGGCGCGGCGAAGAAAAGAAAAAACGGCCCTTTTCAGGGCCACCAAAATGCCTTTGCGGGAAGGGCGGAATTGTTGTTGTTGTTGTTGTTGTTGTTGTGAGCGGGTGGACGGGCGGCACAGCTGTAGCTGTAGCTTGTGGTGTGGTGTGGTGCGGCGCCGGCGCCTTTGGTTTTGGTGTGACGTTGGGATACGCACTTTAGGCCACAGCCGGGTCGTGGGCGTGGGTGTTTCGAGACGTGTTGGTGTTAGGGGGGCGGATCGCTGGAGTTGGCTTGTTTGATATATATATTTTTTTTTTTTTTTGTCCCCTTTGTATGGTATGGCCGGAGGTGTGGAACGGAAAGCAAACCGCGATTGTCGGATGTCACACCGTTGGTGGCGAGGGTGAGAAACACGTTGCCGCCTACAGCTGCTTCTACGCCGAGCGGGTGGGTTAAGTTAGTAGTTGGTTGGTTGGGCGACGTAAAAGTGGAGCGTGGAGGTGTGTGTGAACGTGAGGAGACACGCATTGCATTGTATTTGTACGCGCGAGGTGAGTTAGGAGACCACGCGCCACGACGTACGGTGCCCTCTTTCGACCTGACGTCTGACGTCTGGAGGCGGTGTCGTCATTCTGGATGTACGTGTATTTTCCGCTCAGTTGAGTGAGGTGACGCGAGACGACGGCGTCGGTGGTGTTTTTGTTTTGTTGTTGGCGCCCCGGGGATGAAGAGGGGCACCCGACGGTAACGAGAGGTTGCACTTTGTGATCGGTCGAATGTCCGGGGAGCGAGGAATAGGGTGGGGGGTTGAAAAGAAACGCCAGTGTAGGGCAACGGGACGGTGAACGTTCCCGTGGTGTCGGAGGTGTGCAGTGGGGGGGAGGAAAAAAAAAAGCGCGTAACGGCGCGGCTGCCGTGGTGGAAACGTTCTCTCCAACTGTGGTGGTGTCCCCTGTGTGTTTTGTTGTTCTCTATATCGTGTGTCCCCTCGCACAAGACGCTCTCTGGGCGGGTTTGATTCATTCATTTTTGCATAGTCACGTAGCGTAGAATGGAATGCGCAAGAGTTGAGTGAGACTGGCGACGGTATATGGTCTGAGCAGCGTCAGCTGCACTGCACTCCCCGGAAAAGAATCTTGGATGCCGTGCTAACTGAAATTTGGTGGACGGGGTTCTCAAGGCTGTTTTGCTATTTTCTTGTTTGTTTGTCTCTAGTTAAGATGGTGAAATGACGTCGAAGAAGCAGTATTGCAAATACTGTTATGGAAATGCCCTAGTTTGATGAAAGGAAATGTGTGTTGAATATACAGGATGGTAAAGACCAAGTGCGTTGAAAGAAACGTTGTGAAGGAACGAACGTTCCCTGAATTGGTTTCTTTTTGTTCCCGAGTTGTGTACAATGGACGACGGTTGTGCCATATCGCAGCATTGCATCATCCCCAGGTTTGATTTCAATTGAGCGATAAAAAAAGGAAAAAGAGAAGAACAAGAACACTATCGAAATGGTCTATGGTGTGTGACCCACAATTGTTGTCTTTAAATCACTTACCCAACCATGTCGTAAAAATATTTTTTTTTTTTTTTTTTTTTTTACAGTGGCTGCCGAATGACCTAGATGTAACAGAGAGAGAGAGAAACACATGGCGTGTCAGATGTTTGTTTTCTTTTCCCCCCCCCCCCCCCCTCTCGTCAAGTGGCAAATGCGAACACCGTCAGCTGTAATTGACGATCGACACTAGTATGGCGCGAAAAGGGGGTGCGACCTGTGCAGTTGTGGGTGAAACTTTGGGTGATGGGCTGTCATGCGGCATCGCGTGCGTTCATTACCCCTCGGCGGCGGCGGCGGCGGCGGCGGCGGCGCCGCAGCTCCGTCCAGCTCGCGCTCTCGGAAACAACCCTCTCGTAATGCCGCGTCTCCTCCGTCACTGCAATTTTCAAAGGGAAACCTGTGTGGCCGGTGGGGGTGTGTCAACCGTTGGCCCTCAAGCTCCGCCGACAAAAAGTGTTGAGTGTATCCAGTGTGAGAGAGGTTGACGCTTTTCGTGGTGTGTGTGTGTGTGTGTGTGTGTGTGTGTGTGTGTGTGTGTGGCAATGTTTTGAAAAGTTTGCAACGTACGTTAAGAAGTGTTGACGCTGAAACTTGCGGGCTGTGTGGCCCTGGTGGTTGGCTGGCTGGAGACGCGGGCGTGTCCAGTCGGTCGGTTGTTGTGGCTGAAAGGTACGTATACGGTTCCGCCGTCCCGTCGGAACTGCGTCTGTCTGGAAGGTATGACGTGACGTGCAGTTTTTATTAGGTCAGCCCTTGTTGTGTATTGTTCCATTTGTTGCTCACTCGTCACCCGTATTTGGTGTGGCGATGTATGTGGACGTACTGCTGGATCAGTGTCAGGGTTTCCGTGGGAGGTGTTGGTTGGGTTGGATTTGCCTGACACGGCTGAGTCCGCAATTGGCCTGCCGTTCGTTGATGCGATATGTGGGTTCTGAGGAAGAATGTGTACGAGATAGTTGCCCCTGCCCTGCCCTTTCTTTCGCGTTCGTGTGTGCCCCCCTTGTTGTGTAGTGTGGGTTGAACATGGTTCTTTACCGAGTGGGGGGGAATGGGATGGACGGATCCGTTGCTGTTGCTGTCACCGTCAAGACAACGCACGCACGCACGCACGCACCCCTGTCCTACGAGAAGGTGTGTCAACCGGGGTTTCGGTAGTCGTGTGTGTAGGGGACGGGGAGAAGCAAAGTGGAGAGTGCGGCACGGGCAGAGAGTGGAATTGGGGCGCGTTGATGTTGGGAAACATGCCCCAAGGGTTGCGGGATGATGTGGCGGTGAGAGCGGGGGGCGGGGGAGAAAAGAAAAGCGAAAAAGAACTAAGGAAGAGGAGGAGGCGTGCGTGTGCGCAGTGGCGGGGCCCCAAAGACCTGTCGTGTGGTGTCGGCCGAACGCGAGCGCGAACGCGAACGCGAACGCGTGTGCGGGGCAGCGTCGGCACGGAGAAGCGAGGAGGAGAGAGAGAGAGAGAGCTGGTCTGATGGGTATTTTTTACCCCCTGTACTCGAAGGACCGGATCTGTCCTTGATCCCTGCCTTCTGTCTGATTATGTTGGGTAACAAAATGATGGGATGATAGGGTCTCTTGGGTGTGTGTAGATGTTTGTTTGTTTGAGTGAGTGTTATGGTGTTTGTATTTTATTTTTGTTTATCATGGTATGTTGTAGTTTGTGGTGTTTTGTCGTGATGGGAAATGTCGTTCTTGGGTCGGGTGGATTTTGGTCCCAGATTTCTGATGAGTGGGTGGTTCGAATCCGTGGTTTGGTGGAAAAAAAACAAAAAAAAAAAAAAAAAAAAACTTTATGGATTTTTCTTTGGATGATTTCCGGGATTTTGATTGAGTATGTTATGGTTTGTGTATATGTCTCGGTTTGTCTGGTACCGGCCGGCATCAGCAGTAATTCTGAAGTATTTGTTCTGCACCCTTTTTTACTCTTGTTATGTTTGGTGTCTGCGGCCATTGACGAGATTTTTCAGAGCCGTAAGTGATGGCTGGTTCCTATGACGGTTTTGAAGATTTTCTTTTTGGCGCGCATATTTATTCTGTTTCCTTTGATGATTGGGTACAGTCTGAATATTGCTGCTGCAGCCTTGTTACAAACGTGTGTAACATGGTCTCTAAATGTCAACCTCTTGTCCAGCTTGATGCCTAGATACTTTATTGTGCCTGACCATGGAAGATTGTTATTTCTGAGGCGTATATGCAGGTTAGGAGGTATTCTTTTTGAATGTGAATCGTATTGTATTGCTTGGGTTTTCTCCGCGTTTATTGTTTTTTTGGTTAGCCCATTTCTGGATGGATTGTAGGTGTTGCTCTATTTTTGTGACTCTATATTGCAGGTTAGAACTGCTGCGGTAGACTGCAGTGTCGTCTGCAAATAGTGACAAGTGTCCTCCCAGCTGTTTGTTTGTGTATATTGAGTAGAGAATGGGCCCCAGCACTGAGCCTTGCGGGACTCCAGCCTCTATGGATCTAGTGTTACTTGCCGCTCCTGGTACATGGACATAGAATGCTCTGTTGCGGAGAAAAGAAGCAATAATGTGGATGGGGCAGTTGTACTGGTGGAGCTTGTAGATAAGGCGTTATCCGAATGCTTTTCCAATGTCAAGCAGGACTGCTCCAGTACTGTGTCTAATGTTTCTGGCCTGACATATGTGCTCGACTAGTCTGGTCACCTGGTGGGTGGTGCTGTGTTCTTCGCGGAATCGGAATTGTTGTGGGATGATTATGTTGTTATCCTTTAAGAATTGAATTTCTTCAGTTCAGTTTGAATGAGCTTTCCGAGAACCTTTCCAAGGAAGTTGGCCTATAGTTTTGCGGAAATAATAAGTCCTTGTTTGGCTTTGGTAATGTGATGACTCGGGCCTGTTTCCAAGTAGTTTAGTCTGAAGCAAGCATTATATATTGATGTTAGATAGATAATTGATAGTTGCTGGAGGTAGGTGATGTAGTAGTTGCGGTTTGATGGAATCTGGGCCTGATGCCTTCTTAGGATGTGTGTATGTTTGTGATGTGATAAGATACGGGGTTTCTGCGTTTATTGGATTGTGAAAGATGTTCTGATCGGGGCACTTAGGATGCGGTTTTACCCTTCTGAGTACCATTTCCTGGTGGTCATCAGTTTCGTCATCTACCGCTTCTGGTGCTTGGAATTGCCTTTCTAGTGAATCCGCCAGTGCTTCAGCTCGGTCTGTGGGGTCGTTCCTTCCCCATGTAGATGTAGATGTTTCGTGTCTAGTTTACGAGTTTTAAGAAATTTCCAGAATTTTTCCTGGTCCCTTCCTGCTTCTCGTAACGTTTCCTCCCACGCCTCGCTACGGTGGTTTTCGGAGCTCTCTTTTTGATCCTCCCGGCCAATTGCTCTGATTTTCGTCGGTCGGCTGGGTCCCTGTAGTTTTGCCATCTCTTTCTGGCGCGCGCGGGCTGCGGTTGGCGCCTTTGGTGGCAACGGCCGGGGCAAGCAGCGGTGTGTGGTGTGGTGCGGGGCGGGCAGGGGCAGTGGTGGTTGACGGATGGCCTGGGGGCCGAAAAACGGGCCGGCCGGCGGACGGCGGACGGCGGACGGCGGACGGATGTTGAGAGAGGCGGCGCGCACGCGTCTCGCGCGGACACAGGCGCCACAGCGTTGATGATTGGAAGGAGGTGCGGTGCGGGGATGGGCCCAGGAAAAAAGACGGTCGTGGCCCCTGTCTTGGGTGCGTGTCGACGTCAGCACCGTCGGTGTGGTGTGGTGTGGTGTGGTGTGGTGTGGTGTGGTGTGGGCAGGGAGGGGGGAAAAGCGGGCTGCGGGCTGCGGGCTGCGGGCTGCGGAGGGAATGGTGGTGGGGAGTAGGCACACATGTGGGCGGGCGCAAAATCGGCCGGTGCCCGTAAACCGCGGCGGGATATTGGGTGGAAAAGAGGGAAATTGTAGAAAGGAAAACAAGCGGAGGGGGCGAATGTGGTGGGGTGGGGGGACGGGCGGGGGCGAGGCGACAGCTTGCTTTTTCTTTTTCATTTTATTTTATTTTGTTGTAGTGTTTTTGTTTTTTTTTGTTTTTTTGCGTGTGTGTGGCCTTGGAGAGGCTGGTCTTGTCTGGCTTACGCTTTGGGTGCGTGTGTTGGTACTTTTTCGTTTTTTCTTGTTCTGCAGAGCAGGGGCGGGGCGGTGGGAACGGCTGGCTGGCTGTGCCCAGAGGAGGAGGAGACGCTGGCGGCGGGCCCGGCTCCTGGGGCTGCTGTTGCATGCGCTGTGCAAAGAAAGGAAGAGTGGGTTTGTTTGGCTGGTGAAGTGCATTATTTAAGTGTGGGCTTGCCGGCCTGGCTCCGATGCGCAGGTAGATAGATGCCGGCGGCGACCGCAGGCAGGCGCGTTGTGTGTACAGAGGGACGAGCCATGTGTTTTGCAAGCAGGACGTGGCGTGCCGAGTGGAGAGGAGGCGGCGGCTCGGCTCGGTTCGGCCCGGTCCGGCGGTGCCGCGCTGTTGTCGCGGACGTGAGCGCCCCCTGGCGGGCGGGTGGTTGGCGGCGGCGTGGTGGACGCGTGTGGCAGTTGTGTGCACGGGTTGCTTGGGCGAGTGAGCAGTGGCTGGCGGTGTTGGCGCGTCGTCGGGGAGGTATGTGTTGCGGCCGCGTCTGCTGCGCGCTGCGTCGTTGTGTCGACTGTGTGTGGGCGTGGGCACGTGTGCTCTGGCGAGGGCGTCGTAAAAAAGTGGGTCGCGGTGTGCGTGCGTAGCCCGTGATGATGTATTGTGCGTCGCGTCGTTGTGTGCGAAACGGATGCCGAGAGGTGTGTGGTGAGTGCGAAGCGCGAATGTGCGGCGTTTGGCGGTTTCGGTGTGTTTTCTGTTTTTGCGGCGTGAGAGTGGGGCTGGCTGGCTGGCTGGCTGGCTGTTTGTTGTTGGTGTTGCCTTGTGTGTGTAGGTTGATGGCGCGACGCGGAGGGGACGCCGTTTGCTGCGTGCCTTGCCTCGCGTGTGTTGGCGCGCCGTGCATGTGTTTGGGTCGTGGGGGCGGTGTTTTTGTTTGTATTTGGATTTTCATTTTTTGGCGTGTTGTGTCGTGTATGGCAAGGGCGAGAGGAGTAGTGCGGTAGTGTCGTTGCGGCACGGGCGTCTGGTGGGGCTGTGCGTCGTGGCGGGGAAGGTGTGTAGGTTGCGGCGATGCGGCGAGCCCAGCCCGTCGTTTGACGGTGTGCCGGGTGAGTTGCGCTGCGAATCGAGTGTGGCGGGAAGGGAGCTGCGTGGCGCCTGCGTCCGTTGGCAGCAGGGGCTGTGCCTTTTGAGAGTTTGTTTGATTTCGGGACGACGACGACGACGACTGGTTGGTTGGTGGGTGGGGTGGCGTGCACGTTTGTCGTACTGGGCGAGTCGATTGCCTGCCGGCTGGCGAAAGGTGCGCCGCCGCCCGTCTCTCGCGCTCTGTGTTGTTTTTTTTTTTTTCTGTGTGTGTCGGCTGCGTTTTTGTTTGCGGTGCGCGCGAAGACGGTGGTGCCGAAAGTGTGCCGGCGTGGCGTTGCGACCGCGACGAGCCGCGGGCGCGCCATTTGGCTGGTGTTGCGTGAAGAGCGGCTGTGTACGGGTAGTGGCTGTAGCCGTACGTGTACGTGCACGTGCATCCGGCCCGGCCGCCAGCCCAGCCCAGCCCAGCCCAGCCCAGCCCAGCCCAGCCCAGCCGAGTCGGGTGAGCGGAGGCCGACACGTGGTGGTGCTGTGCTCTCTCGGCTCGGGGGGGTTTGTGTGTGTGTGTGTGTGTGTGCGTGCGTGCGTGTGTGTCTCGTTCGCTCTCCGGAATCTGCTCGTTCTGCTGATCCCCGCCTGTCGGCGTCGTTTATTTTTACTTATTTATTTTTTACCTGTTGTTTGTTTTTCGACGTCGTCTTGCAGTTTTGTCCTTTGCGGCGTGCCGACGACCCGCCGCGCGACCTTATGAAACCCCAAAGCGTGGCGTGGCGTGGCGTGGCGTGGCCGAGCCGCAGCAGCTAAGGGGGTGCGGCCGCCTCGACGCCTTAACCTCCTAAACTTCTTTAAGCCGTTAACGCAGCCACCTAAACTAACGTAACCTAACGTAAGCCCTTAGGCCAACCCCCAAGTCGCCTTAACCTAACGTACGTGACCGCAACCTTAGCTTAACGCCTACGTTAAGACGTGACGTCACGTCAACGCTTAACCTAACCCTGACGCCTTCTTAGCCTAACCTGACGTAACCTAAGGTAAGGTAACCGTTGAAAGAAAGAAACCACCTTTGTTTTGACGTTGAGGCGTGTAAGGTCGGCTGTGAGGGCAGATTCGGTGTGTCTGTAGTTGGGGCTGGCTGGTAATTTATTTTGTTTGTTTGTTTATCGTTGTCTTGTTTTCGCCTGTGGCGGGGGGGTTGGCGCTCCGTCGGCCGGTGCCATGTTGCGCAGGCGGCGATCGTAAAAAAGTAGAAAAAAAAAAAGAAAAAAGAAAAAAAAAATGTGTTGGAAGGGCTGTGGGTGTTGGCGGGCGAGGCGAGAGGAGGAGGACGGCCCGCGGCCGTGGCCCGACGGCTGCGGGCCGATCGGGAAAACGGCGGAAGGCGATGGGGCGGCGGAGGTGCGTTTGTGCACGGCCGTCATCGCCGCACGACTCGGCTCGTGTGGCTGTGGCGCCGGCCGCGGTGGCCGGGCTGCCGCGGCGACGGTGTGGGAGTTTTGACGAAGGTTTGGCCATTGTGGCGGGTCGTCGGCTGGGGCTGTGGGGGCGGCATTTGGGCGGGGGCGGCGATTCTCGGCGGGCCGACCCAGGCTGTGGCGCGCGGTGGCTGCAGTTTGGCCGTGGTTTGCGGCGCCGCCGCGGCGACTGGTTGGCGACCGTGGTGTCGGTGTGTGTAGCCCCATCCTCGGTGGTTTGAATGGCGCGGGTGGTTGCGGCGCAGGTTGGGGGCTGCTCCGCGCAGGCTGTCGGACGTTGGGCGGTAGCAAGCGCGGGAGGCGCGGCGCGGCGGCGCGGCGGCGCGCCGAGTGGCGGCCGCTCTCTCGGCCGTCCGCGCCCGCCCGCGACACTGGCTGGGCCAGGCGCGTGCGCGGCTATTCTCTGCTGCGCGCCCCTCGCTGTTGTGCGTCGTCGAAGGAGAGAAGGAAGCGAAAGCAAGGGGAAAAAAGAAAAGAGAACAGGCAAAAGATGGCAGACCAGGCGGCTACGAACGAGACTGCCGCGGCACCCGCCGCCACCGGCACTACGAAGAAGGCCAAGTCTGCGTCGTCTGCGAAGAAGCCGCGCGCCAAGCCTGCGCACCCGCGCACCTCTGAGATGGTGACGGCCGCCATCAAGAGTCTGAAGGAGCGCGGCGGGTCGTCGCTGCAGGCGATCAAGAAGTACATTGCCGCGCACTACAAGCTGGACGCGGAGAAGCTGGCGCCCTTTATCAAGAAGTACCTCAAGTCGGCCGTCGTGGCTGGCGAGCTGGTGCAGACGAAGGGGAAGGGCGCGTCGGGCTCTTTCAAGCTTGCCGGCGCCGGCGGCGGGGCGGCCGAGGGCGGCAAGGCTCGTGGTGGCGGCGGTGGTGCGAAGAAGAAGCGCGCCGCTCCGGCCAGCAAGGAGAAGAAGGGGGCCCGTGCGGCCGGCGCAAAGAAGGCTGGCGGCGTGAAGGCGGCGACCGGTCGGAAGGCGGGCGCCGCCAAGAAGGCGTCTGCGGCGTCGGCCGCTCCCGCGGGTGCGAAGAAGGCGGCTGCGGCCAAGCCGGCCAAGGCCAAGTCGCCGTCGAAGGCGAAGAAGGCCGCCAAGGTTCCGACGAAGAAGCCGAAGGCGCCGCGCCCGAAGAAGGCGACGGCGACGCCGTCTAAGGCGAAGGCTTCGCCCAAGAAGAAGAAGTAAAAAGGGCAGGGAAGGGTTGGCGGTTGACACCGTCGCCTGGTGGCCGGCGCGCAACCAGAGGCTGTCGCGCGGTCCCGGACAAAAACAAAAACGGCCCTTCTCAGGGCCATCAAAGCACGTCGGGAAGGTGTTGATTGTCGTGTCGTGTCGTGGTCGGTCGGTTGCCTTGTTGTCTGTCTGTCTTGCTTGCTGGCGTTTGTTTGTTTCATGTGTGGATGGTGGTTGGATTGTGGGGTCGTTGGCGGGCGTGGGCGGCGGCGCCGCGGTTGGTGTTACATAAAGTGTATTTTACTTTTATTATTTCTACCTATTTATTTTGCGCCGCGTTTGTTTGTTTGTCTTGGTGGTGGTTTTGGAATAGTCTTTTTTGGCTTTGCTTTCCGGGCGTCACGTTTTGTGCCGTGGCCTGTGTGGGTGGCGCTATTGACGCTTGCGACTTGGCTCGGCCGGTGCGGTGCTTTTTTTTTTCTTTTGGAAACGGCGGCGCCGGGCCGGGCCGGGGGTGGGACGACTGGACTGGAGAGTGAGTGGGGAACTAGTCGTTGCGACCGACAAAGTTTTGCTCGCGACGGAGAGACGTTAGTGGCCCTGAAAAGGGCCGTTTTGTTTGTTTGGCGGTGTGCGGGTTTAGGCGCGCTCGCCGCGGATGCGGCGCGCGAGCTGGATGTCCTTGGGCATGATGGTGACTCGCTTGGCGTGGATTGCGCACAGGTTGGTGTCTTCGAAGAGGCCGACGAGGTAGGCCTCGCTGGCCTCCTGCAGGGCCATGACTGCGGAGCTCTGGAAGCGCAGGTCGGTCTTGAAGTCCTGGGCGATCTCGCGCACTAGGCGCTGGAATGGCAGCTTGCGGATGAGCAGCTCTGTGCTCTTCTGGTAGCGCCTGATTTCTCGCAGGGCGACGGTGCCCGGCCTGTAGCGGTGGGGCTTCTTGACGCCGCCGGTGGCGGGCGCGCTCTTCCTCGCCGCCTTGGTGGCGAGCTGTTTGCGCGGCGCCTTTCCGCCGGTGGACTTGCGGGCCGTTTGCTTTGTCCGGGCCATGGCTACTGCGGATGCGGATGCGGATGCGGCGTGGAGGATATGCGTGCGCGACGGCGTCCGGTGCTGCCTTGACAACGGGCCCGCGCGCCCCGGGTGCTGCGCTTATATGCCCTCGGTGCGCGGTGGTGGGGGGAGGGGAGGGCGGGCCGCGGGGCCCCAGAGTCTATATAGGGGGGCGGCGCGCGCGCTGGGCGCCACAACCGTAGCCGACTCGCTAGCGCCGGGTGAGGAGCTTGCCTTGCTTTCTGTTTTTTATATTATTGTGGTTGAGACGCTTGAAGAAGAAGAATGACAGGCCGCGGCAAGGGAGGAAAGGGGCTCGGCAAGGGTGGCGCCAAGCGGCACCGCAAGGTGTTGCGCGACAACATCCAGGGCATCACGAAGCCCGCGATCCGCCGCCTGGCGCGCAGGGGCGGCGTGAAGCGCATCTCTGGTCTGATCTACGAGGAGACGCGCGGAGTGCTGAAGGTGTTCCTGGAGAACGTGATCCGCGACGCGGTGACGTACACTGAGCACGCCAAGCGCAAGACTGTGACGGCCATGGACGTGGTGTACGCCCTGAAGAGGCAGGGGCGCACCCTGTACGGTTTCGGCGGTTAGGCGGTGTGAGACCGAAGGAAGGAAAGAGAGATAGATTGAAAAACGGCCCTTTTCAGGGCCACCACAGTGTTCGGAAGTTGAAAAGTGCGAAAGAGTCTGTGTTGCTGGTTTTTCTTTTCCTTTTTAGTCTACTTGGCCTTTTAGTTTTGTTTGGAGTTTTTTTTGACGTGGTGTGCGGTGCGGTTGGGAGGGAAGGAAGCGTGCCCTTGCGTTGTGTGAGCTCCTTCCTTCCTTCCTTCCCCTCCCTCTTTGCTTGTATGCTTCTTGTCGGTGGATGGGCTGTGTGTTGCGGCGCGGCTGAGCGCCGAGGGGTTATTTTTGAGGTGTGTTGTTGTGCGCCACGTGTGCTGGTTAATGGTCGCGAGACTGTGCGTGCGTGGAGTTGAGTGGAGGAGGTGGCCAAGTACGTGTGTACAAGATGGCGGCGCCTGTGTGTGTAAGAAGGAAAAAAAAACCGTACACAGAGAGAGAGAGAGAGAGAGAGAGAGAGAGAGAGAGAAAAGTGGTGCGACGAACGACTGGAATTCTGCTTTGGACGTAGGTTTGTGTGGTGGCCCTGAAAAGGGCCGATTGTGTTTTGTTTTTTGAGCCGAGGCGGCAAATGGCGCGCTGCGTGCCAAGGGAGCACGCGGCGGTTGCCGATTGCGCTGTCTCTCTTTTAGGCCTTCTTCTCGGTCTTCTTTGGCAGCAGGACGGCCTGGATGTTGGGCAGGACACCTCCCTGTGCGATGGTGACGCCCGACAAGAGCTTGTTGAGCTCCTCGTCGTTGCGTATGGCGAGCTGCAGGTGGCGCGGGATGATGCGCGTCTTCTTGTTGTCGCGGGCCGCGTTTCCGGCCAGCTCGAGCACCTCAGCCGCGAGGTACTCCATGACGGCGGCGAGGTAGACGGGCGCCCCGGCGCCGACGCGCTCGGCGTAGTTTCCCTTGCGCAGGAGGCGGTGGATTCTGCCGACCGGGAACTGGAGCCCAGCCCTGCTTGAGCGGGACTTTGACTTGCCCTTGACTTTGCCTCCCTTTCCGCGTCCGGACATGGCGATGGGCTAGTTTGGAAAGAAGCGAGAAAGAAAAAGCACAACGCCCCAAACGGTGCGAGCCGCAGCGAGTCGAGCAGCGGAGTGCGTGCCGGCGCCGGCGGGGTGGGGGTCCTTTATGGGCTCGGGTGCGGCGGCCGGTTGCGCGCGCGCCCCATTGGTCGGCGGCCGCAGCAGGGCGAGCTGGTAAAGGTGCGGCGGCGGCGTGCAGCTCTCTCTCTCTCGGCGGGTGCCACTGTGTGGGGAGACGCTGACTGGAGCGGAGCGCCTGACTGACTGACTGACTGCGCGTGCCTGCCTGCCTGCCTGCCTGCCTGTTTGTTCGTGATGCCGCCCAAGACTAGCGGGAAAGCCGCCAAGAAGGCTGGCAAGGCGCAGAAGAACATTTCGAAGGGCGACAAGAAGAAGAAGCGCAAGAGGAAGGAGAGCTATGCCATCTACATCTACAAGGTGCTGAAGCAGGTGCACCCTGACACGGGCATCTCTTCGAAGGCGATGAGCATCATGAACAGCTTCGTGAACGACATTTTCGAGCGCATTGCGGCCGAGGCTTCTCGCCTGGCGCACTACAACAAGCGCTCGACCATCACGTCCCGCGAGATCCAGACCGCTGTGCGGCTCTTGCTGCCTGGCGAGCTGGCCAAGCACGCGGTGAGCGAGGGCACGAAGGCGGTGACCAAGTACACGAGCTCCAAGTAAGGAGGTGGCTCTTGGAAATAGGAGGCTCGTCCGCGGCGCGGCGAAGAAAAGAAAAAACGGCCCTTTTCAGGGCCACCAAAATGCCTTTGCGGGAAGGGCGGAATTGTTGTTGTTGTTGTTGTTGTTGTTGTGAGCGGGTGGACGGGCGGCACAGCTGTAGCTGTAGCTTGTGGTGTGGTGTGGTGCGGCGCCGGCGCCTTTGGTTTTGGTGTGACGTTGGGATACGCACTTTAGGCCACAGCCGGGTCGTGGGCGTGGGTGTTTCGAGACGTGTTGGTGTTAGGGGGGCGGATCGCTGGAGTTGGCTTGTTTGATATATATATTTTTTTTTTTTTTTGTCCCCTTTGTATGGTATGGCCGGAGGTGTGGAACGGAAAGCAAACCGCGATTGTCGGATGTCACACCGTTGGTGGCGAGGGTGAGAAACACGTTGCCGCCTACAGCTGCTTCTACGCCGAGCGGGTGGGTTAAGTTAGTAGTTGGTTGGTTGGGCGACGTAAAAGTGGAGCGTGGAGGTGTGTGTGAACGTGAGGAGACACGCATTGCATTGTATTTGTACGCGCGAGGTGAGTTAGGAGACCACGCGCCACGACGTACGGTGCCCTCTTTCGACCTGACGTCTGACGTCTGGAGGCGGTGTCGTCATTCTGGATGTACGTGTATTTTCCGCTCAGTTGAGTGAGGTGACGCGAGACGACGGCGTCGGTGGTGTTTTTGTTTTGTTGTTGGCGCCCCGGGGATGAAGAGGGGCACCCGACGGTAACGAGAGGTTGCACTTTGTGATCGGTCGAATGTCCGGGGAGCGAGGAATAGGGTGGGGGGTTGAAAAGAAACGCCAGTGTAGGGCAACGGGACGGTGAACGTTCCCGTGGTGTCGGAGGTGTGCAGTGGGGGGGAGGAAAAAAAAAAGCGCGTAACGGCGCGGCTGCCGTGGTGGAAACGTTCTCTCCAACTGTGGTGGTGTCCCCTGTGTGTTTTGTTGTTCTCTATATCGTGTGTCCCCTCGCACAAGACGCTCTCTGGGCGGGTTTGATTCATTCATTTTTGCATAGTCACGTAGCGTAGAATGGAATGCGCAAGAGTTGAGTGAGACTGGCGACGGTATATGGTCTGAGCAGCGTCAGCTGCACTGCACTCCCCGGAAAAGAATCTTGGATGCCGTGCTAACTGAAATTTGGTGGACGGGGTTCTCAAGGCTGTTTTGCTATTTTCTTGTTTGTTTGTCTCTAGTTAAGATGGTGAAATGACGTCGAAGAAGCAGTATTGCAAATACTGTTATGGAAATGCCCTAGTTTGATGAAAGGAAATGTGTGTTGAATATACAGGATGGTAAAGACCAAGTGCGTTGAAAGAAACGTTGTGAAGGAACGAACGTTCCCTGAATTGGTTTCTTTTTGTTCCCGAGTTGTGTACAATGGACGACGGTTGTGCCATATCGCAGCATTGCATCATCCCCAGGTTTGATTTCAATTGAGCGATAAAAAAAGGAAAAAGAGAAGAACAAGAACACTATCGAAATGGTCTATGGTGTGTGACCCACAATTGTTGTCTTTAAATCACTTACCCAACCATGTCGTAAAAATATTTTTTTTTTTTTTTTTTTTTTACAGTGGCTGCCGAATGACCTAGATGTAACAGAGAGAGAGAGAAACACATGGCGTGTCAGATGTTTGTTTTCTTTTCCCCCCCCCCCCCCCCTCTCGTCAAGTGGCAAATGCGAACACCGTCAGCTGTAATTGACGATCGACACTAGTATGGCGCGAAAAGGGGGTGCGACCTGTGCAGTTGTGGGTGAAACTTTGGGTGATGGGCTGTCATGCGGCATCGCGTGCGTTCATTACCCCTCGGCGGCGGCGGCGGCGGCGGCGGCGGCGCCGCAGCTCCGTCCAGCTCGCGCTCTCGGAAACAACCCTCTCGTAATGCCGCGTCTCCTCCGTCACTGCAATTTTCAAAGGGAAACCTGTGTGGCCGGTGGGGGTGTGTCAACCGTTGGCCCTCAAGCTCCGCCGACAAAAAGTGTTGAGTGTATCCAGTGTGAGAGAGGTTGACGCTTTTCGTGGTGTGTGTGTGTGTGTGTGTGTGTGTGTGTGGCAATGTTTTGAAAAGTTTGCAACGTACGTAGAAAGTGTTGACGCTGAAACTTGCGGGCTGTATGGCCCTGGTGGTTGGCTGGCTGGAGACGCGGGCGTGTCCAGTCGGTCGGTTGTTGTGGCTGAAAGGTACGTATACGGTTCCGCCGTCCCGTCGGAACTGCGTCTGTCTGGAAGGTATGACGTGACGTGCAGTTTTTATTAGGTCAGCCCTTGTTGTGTATTGTTCCATTTGTTGCTCACTCGTCACCCGTATTTGGTGTGGCGATGTATGTGGACGTACTGCTGGATCAGTGTCAGGGTTTCCGTGGGAGGTGTTGGTTGGGTTGGATTTGCCTGACACGGCTGAGTCCGCAATTGGCCTGCCGTTCGTTGATGCGATATGTGGGTTCTGAGGAAGAATGTGTACGAGATAGTTGCCCCTGCCCTGCCCTTTCTTTCGCGTTCGTGTGTGCCCCCCTTGTTGTGTAGTGTGGGTTGAACATGGTTCTTTACCGAGTGGGGGGGAATGGGATGGACGGATCCGTTGCTGTTGCTGTCACCGTCAAGACAACGCACGCACGCACGCACGCACCCCTGTCCTACGAGAAGGTGTGTCAACCGGGGTTTCGGTAGTCGTGTGTGTAGGGGACGGGGAGAAGCAAAGTGGAGAGTGCGGCACGGGCAGAGAGTGGAATTGGGGCGCGTTGATGTTGGGAAACATGCCCCAAGGGTTGCGGGATGATGTGGCGGTGAGAGCGGGGGGCGGGGGAGAAAAGAAAAGCGAAAAAGAACTAAGGAAGAGGAGGAGGCGTGCGTGTGCGCAGTGGCGGGGCCCCAAAGACCTGTCGTGTGGTGTCGGCCGAACGCGAGCGCGAACGCGAACGCGAACGCGTGTGCGGGGCAGCGTCGGCACGGAGAAGCGAGGAGGAGAGAGAGAGAGAGAGCTGGTCTGATGGGTATTTTTTACCCCCTGTACTCGAAGGACCGGATCTGTCCTTGATCCCTGCCTTCTGTCTGATTATGTTGGGTAACAAAATGATGGGATGATAGGGTCTCTTGGGTGTGTGTAGATGTTTGTTTGTTTGAGTGAGTGTTATGGTGTTTGTATTTTATTTTTGTTTATCATGGTATGTTGTAGTTTGTGGTGTTTTGTCGTGATGGGAAATGTCGTTCTTGGGTCGGGTGGATTTTGGTCCCAGATTTCTGATGAGTGGGTGGTTCGAATCCGTGGTTTGGTGGAAAAAAAACAAAAAAAAAAAAAAAAAAAAACTTTATGGATTTTTCTTTGGATGATTTCCGGGATTTTGATTGAGTATGTTATGGTTTGTGTATATGTCTCGGTTTGTCTGGTACCGGCCGGCATCAGCAGTAATTCTGAAGTATTTGTTCTGCACCCTTTTTTACTCTTGTTATGTTTGGTGTCTGCGGCCATTGACGAGATTTTTCAGAGCCGTAAGTGATGGCTGGTTCCTATGACGGTTTTGAAGATTTTCTTTTTGGCGCGCATATTTATTCTGTTTCCTTTGATGATTGGGTACAGTCTGAATATTGCTGCTGCAGCCTTGTTACAAACGTGTGTAACATGGTCTCTAAATGTCAACCTCTTGTCCAGCTTGATGCCTAGATACTTTATTGTGCCTGACCATGGAAGATTGTTATTTCTGAGGCGTATATGCAGGTTAGGAGGTATTCTTTTTGAATGTGAATCGTATTGTATTGCTTGGGTTTTCTCCGCGTTTATTGTTTTTTTGGTTAGCCCATTTCTGGATGGATTGTAGGTGTTGCTCTATTTTTGTGACTCTATATTGCAGGTTAGAACTGCTGCGGTAGACTGCAGTGTCGTCTGCAAATAGTGACAAGTGTCCTCCCAGCTGTTTGTTTGTGTATATTGAGTAGAGAATGGGCCCCAGCACTGAGCCTTGCGGGACTCCAGCCTCTATGGATCTAGTGTTACTTGCCGCTCCTGGTACATGGACATAGAATGCTCTGTTGCGGAGAAAAGAAGCAATAATGTGGATGGGGCAGTTGTACTGGTGGAGCTTGTAGATAAGGCGTTATCCGAATGCTTTTCCAATGTCAAGCAGGACTGCTCCAGTACTGTGTCTAATGTTTCTGGCCTGACATATGTGCTCGACTAGTCTGGTCACCTGGTGGGTGGTGCTGTGTTCTTCGCGGAATCGGAATTGTTGTGGGATGATTATGTTGTTATCCTTTAAGAATTGAATTTCTTCAGTTCAGTTTGAATGAGCTTTCCGAGAACCTTTCCAAGGAAGTTGGCCTATAGTTTTGCGGAAATAATAAGTCCTTGTTTGGCTTTGGTAATGTGATGACTCGGGCCTGTTTCCAAGTAGTTTAGTCTGAAGCAAGCATTATATATTGATGTTAGATAGATAATTGATAGTTGCTGGAGGTAGGTGATGTAGTAGTTGCGGTTTGATGGAATCTGGGCCTGATGCCTTCTTAGGATGTGTGTATGTTTGTGATGTGATAAGATACGGGGTTTCTGCGTTTATTGGATTGTGAAAGATGTTCTGATCGGGGCACTTAGGATGCGGTTTTACCCTTCTGAGTACCATTTCCTGGTGGTCATCAGTTTCGTCATCTACCGCTTCTGGTGCTTGGAATTGCCTTTCTAGTGAATCCGCCAGTGCTTCAGCTCGGTCTGTGGGGTCGTTCCTTCCCCATGTAGATGTAGATGTTTCGTGTCTAGTTTACGAGTTTTAAGAAATTTCCAGAATTTTTCCTGGTCCCTTCCTGCTTCTCGTAACGTTTCCTCCCACGCCTCGCTACGGTGGTTTTCGGAGCTCTCTTTTTGATCCTCCCGGCCAATTGCTCTGATTTTCGTCGGTCGGCTGGGTCCCTGTAGTTTTGCCATCTCTTTCTGGCGCGCGCGGGCTGCGGTTGGCGCCTTTGGTGGCAACGGCCGGGGCAAGCAGCGGTGTGTGGTGTGGTGCGGGGCGGGCAGGGGCAGTGGTGGTTGACGGATGGCCTGGGGGCCGAAAAACGGGCCGGCCGGCGGACGGCGGACGGCGGACGGCGGACGGATGTTGAGAGAGGCGGCGCGCACGCGTCTCGCGCGGACACAGGCGCCACAGCGTTGATGATTGGAAGGAGGTGCGGTGCGGGGATGGGCCCAGGAAAAAAGACGGTCGTGGCCCCTGTCTTGGGTGCGTGTCGACGTCAGCACCGTCGGTGTGGTGTGGTGTGGTGTGGTGTGGTGTGGTGTGGTGTGGGCAGGGAGGGGGGAAAAGCGGGCTGCGGGCTGCGGGCTGCGGGCTGCGGAGGGAATGGTGGTGGGGAGTAGGCACACATGTGGGCGGGCGCAAAATCGGCCGGTGCCCGTAAACCGCGGCGGGATATTGGGTGGAAAAGAGGGAAATTGTAGAAAGGAAAACAAGCGGAGGGGGCGAATGTGGTGGGGTGGGGGGACGGGCGGGGGCGAGGCGACAGCTTGCTTTTTCTTTTTCATTTTATTTTATTTTGTTGTAGTGTTTTTGTTTTTTTTTGTTTTTTTGCGTGTGTGTGGCCTTGGAGAGGCTGGTCTTGTCTGGCTTACGCTTTGGGTGCGTGTGTTGGTACTTTTTCGTTTTTTCTTGTTCTGCAGAGCAGGGGCGGGGCGGTGGGAACGGCTGGCTGGCTGTGCCCAGAGGAGGAGGAGACGCTGGCGGCGGGCCCGGCTCCTGGGGCTGCTGTTGCATGCGCTGTGCAAAGAAAGGAAGAGTGGGTTTGTTTGGCTGGTGAAGTGCATTATTTAAGTGTGGGCTTGCCGGCCTGGCTCCGATGCGCAGGTAGATAGATGCCGGCGGCGACCGCAGGCAGGCGCGTTGTGTGTACAGAGGGACGAGCCATGTGTTTTGCAAGCAGGACGTGGCGTGCCGAGTGGAGAGGAGGCGGCGGCTCGGCTCGGTTCGGCCCGGTCCGGCGGTGCCGCGCTGTTGTCGCGGACGTGAGCGCCCCCTGGCGGGCGGGTGGTTGGCGGCGGCGTGGTGGACGCGTGTGGCAGTTGTGTGCACGGGTTGCTTGGGCGAGTGAGCAGTGGCTGGCGGTGTTGGCGCGTCGTCGGGGAGGTATGTGTTGCGGCCGCGTCTGCTGCGCGCTGCGTCGTTGTGTCGACTGTGTGTGGGCGTGGGCACGTGTGCTCTGGCGAGGGCGTCGTAAAAAAGTGGGTCGCGGTGTGCGTGCGTAGCCCGTGATGATGTATTGTGCGTCGCGTCGTTGTGTGCGAAACGGATGCCGAGAGGTGTGTGGTGAGTGCGAAGCGCGAATGTGCGGCGTTTGGCGGTTTCGGTGTGTTTTCTGTTTTTGCGGCGTGAGAGTGGGGCTGGCTGGCTGGCTGGCTGGCTGGCTGTTTGTTGTTGGTGTTGCCTTGTGTGTGTAGGTTGATGGCGCGACGCGGAGGGGACGCCGTTTGCTGCGTGCCTTGCCTCGCGTGTGTTGGCGCGCCGTGCATGTGTTTGGGTCGTGGGGGCGGTGTTTTTGTTTGTATTTGGATTTTCATTTTTTGGCGTGTTGTGTCGTGTATGGCAAGGGCGAGAGGAGTAGTGCGGTAGTGTCGTTGCGGCACGGGCGTCTGGTGGGGCTGTGCGTCGTGGCGGGGAAGGTGTGTAGGTTGCGGCGATGCGGCGAGCCCAGCCCGTCGTTTGACGGTGTGCCGGGTGAGTTGCGCTGCGAATCGAGTGTGGCGGGAAGGGAGCTGCGTGGCGCCTGCGTCCGTTGGCAGCAGGGGCTGTGCCTTTTGAGAGTTTGTTTGATTTCGGGACGACGACGACGACGACTGGTTGGTTGGTGGGTGGGGTGGCGTGCACGTTTGTCGTACTGGGCGAGTCGATTGCCTGCCGGCTGGCGAAAGGTGCGCCGCCGCCCGTCTCTCGCGCTCTGTGTTGTTTTTTTTTTTTTTCTGTGTGTGTCGGCTGCGTTTTTGTTTGCGGTGCGCGCGAAGACGGTGGTGCCGAAAGTGTGCCGGCGTGGCGTTGCGACCGCGACGAGCCGCGGGCGCGCCATTTGGCTGGTGTTGCGTGAAGAGCGGCTGTGTACGGGTAGTGGCTGTAGCCGTACGTGTACGTGCACGTGCATCCGGCCCGGCCGCCAGCCCAGCCCAGCCCAGCCCAGCCCAGCCCAGCCCAGCCCAGCCGAGTCGGGTGAGCGGAGGCCGACACGTGGTGGTGCTGTGCTCTCTCGGCTCGGGGGGGTTTGTGTGTGTGTGTGTGTGTGTGCGTGCGTGCGTGTGTGTCTCGTTCGCTCTCCGGAATCTGCTCGTTCTGCTGATCCCCGCCTGTCGGCGTCGTTTATTTTTACTTATTTATTTTTTACCTGTTGTTTGTTTTTCGACGTCGTCTTGCAGTTTTGTCCTTTGCGGCGTGCCGACGACCCGCCGCGCGACCTTATGAAACCCCAAAGCGTGGCGTGGCGTGGCGTGGCGTGGCCGAGCCGCAGCAGCTAAGGGGGTGCGGCCGCCTCGACGCCTTAACCTCCTAAACTTCTTTAAGCCGTTAACGCAGCCACCTAAACTAACGTAACCTAACGTAAGCCCTTAGGCCAACCCCCAAGTCGCCTTAACCTAACGTACGTGACCGCAACCTTAGCTTAACGCCTACGTTAAGACGTGACGTCACGTCAACGCTTAACCTAACCCTGACGCCTTCTTAGCCTAACCTGACGTAACCTAAGGTAAGGTAACCGTTGAAAGAAAGAAACCACCTTTGTTTTGACGTTGAGGCGTGTAAGGTCGGCTGTGAGGGCAGATTCGGTGTGTCTGTAGTTGGGGCTGGCTGGTAATTTATTTTGTTTGTTTGTTTATCGTTGTCTTGTTTTCGCCTGTGGCGGGGGGGTTGGCGCTCCGTCGGCCGGTGCCATGTTGCGCAGGCGGCGATCGTAAAAAAGTAGAAAAAAAAAAAGAAAAAAGAAAAAAAAAATGTGTTGGAAGGGCTGTGGGTGTTGGCGGGCGAGGCGAGAGGAGGAGGACGGCCCGCGGCCGTGGCCCGACGGCTGCGGGCCGATCGGGAAAACGGCGGAAGGCGATGGGGCGGCGGAGGTGCGTTTGTGCACGGCCGTCATCGCCGCACGACTCGGCTCGTGTGGCTGTGGCGCCGGCCGCGGTGGCCGGGCTGCCGCGGCGACGGTGTGGGAGTTTTGACGAAGGTTTGGCCATTGTGGCGGGTCGTCGGCTGGGGCTGTGGGGGCGGCATTTGGGCGGGGGCGGCGATTCTCGGCGGGCCGACCCAGGCTGTGGCGCGCGGTGGCTGCAGTTTGGCCGTGGTTTGCGGCGCCGCCGCGGCGACTGGTTGGCGACCGTGGTGTCGGTGTGTGTAGCCCCATCCTCGGTGGTTTGAATGGCGCGGGTGGTTGCGGCGCAGGTTGGGGGCTGCTCCGCGCAGGCTGTCGGACGTTGGGCGGTAGCAAGCGCGGGAGGCGCGGCGCGGCGGCGCGGCGGCGCGCCGAGTGGCGGCCGCTCTCTCGGCCGTCCGCGCCCGCCCGCGACACTGGCTGGGCCAGGCGCGTGCGCGGCTAGCTGCAGGCGCGTGCGCGGCTATTCGAGTCTGGGATGCCGGCCGAGCCGGACGCACGCGCCGAGCGCTCCGCGCCTTAGTATCCTAAGATGTCAGACAGTGTTAGAGCGGTCAGGGCCGCGTCCCTGCACGCTTCCGGAGGTGAGTCGAGCACATCAGATGTACGCCCGCGTTTTCCTGATAGTGCTCCCCCTCAACTGAACGACGCAACCGGTGCCGTCGACCGCGTGTGTGAAAGTGTCTCACTCGATGCGCTCGCGAACGCGACAGAATTTGCCGGTGACTCGATCATACCCACCGTGCCCTTGGCACAGTCTATGGAGGCGGCAGCAGCCGTAAGTACGTCGCAGCGCCCTGAAGACGCCCTGCAGACACTAATTAACCTGCTACCGACACCAACATCTCCCGCCGTCAGCTCCACGCCGTCAGCGGAACCAATGGAGCAGGAAACCGCTTATAAAGGTGATAGTGCGTCGAAATCACGGAAACGCGCCATCACAGGAGAGAACGAGGAACACTCGTTCCTCAAAAAGAAGAGTGTCGACCAACCACGTCAGACAACACACCGTGACCGGCGTAACGGCCGCACGCGTAACAACACCGCCAAGGACGGTTTTGTGCAGCCGAAGAAGACAGCCAGAGCCGTTCCGTCGACGGAAACACCGGCAGTGAACACTAGCAACATGTTCAACGCGCTATCTGATAGTGAGGAGGAAGAAGAGCGTGACATCACAGCTCCACGCGGCCGTCTTCCCCCGCCACTTGTGATCGCGTATGAAAAAGACTTTCGCAGCCTGCAGATCATGTTAAATGCTCTACTGGGAAAAAACAATTATCGAGTGCGTACAGCGGGTGACACAGTGTATAAAGTGCGTGTTAGTAATTCCGACTTGTACAATAAACTCCTACATGCCGCGAGAGCACAAGGTATGGAATACTATACGTATTCCACTTCGCGGAAACGACCTCTGAAGGTCGTGTTCAAAGGAGTACCGATCAAGTACTCCAATGAACACGTAAAGGAAGACCTAGAAGACCAAGGATTTATAGTTCAATCTGTAACCAAAATGAGGGACCCAAAAACCAACATGCGGGGCCCTCTAAGACTCGTGTGTGCAGACAGCACGGACAAAAACCGAGAGCTGTTCAAGCTAAAATTTATAGGCCCGTGTGAAGTAACAGCAGAAAACTTGCGCCAAACAGGTGGCTACGCGCAATGCTACCGCTGTCTTGAGCTAGGACATGTGGACAAGCACTGCGGAATGCAACCGTACTGTGTACGCTGTGCCGCTCCTCATGCGGCGATCGATTGTGACGTGAAAGGGGAGCCGTACAAGGACTTTAAGCCGAAGTGTAAACTCTGTAACGGTGAGCACGTGGCATCTTATCGAGGATGTCCACGGCACAAAGCCTTCGCGGCGCGCCTCCGGAAAGCGGAGACGCCGAAGAAAGGCACAGTTTTGGCGGGAAACTCCAGACAACGCGGAGCCGAGCGGGAAGGACGAACAAAAGGTGGTCGCCGTCGTCAAGGTCGCCGCCGCGGGGTAAGGAACTCCAAACCCCGCCCAGGTGACACCTCACACCATCCCCAGGCCGAGCAGACTTCAGCCCAACCGAAGACTGGCAGCGCACAAAATGGCGGGCAAGCCCCGCCCAGCGCAGCCATCGTCGCGGACGGAGCAATCCCCGAGCGATGCAAGACGCAGGTAACACAATCCACCGCTCACACTACCGAGCGCCCGCGCGCCAATCAGAGAGCGCGTCGCTGGGAGAACACCACGCCAAAGGCACAAAATGAAGGCGCAGAGGCACCGCCACTGAACGATGCGGCCGTCTTCCCCGGACTGCGCGAGCGCCGACAGCATGGCGGACCCAAGGTAGCAATGCGCCATTTTGCCGGCAGCAGCAATGGCGGCGAGCTCGCCGCTGGCCAGGCAGTCACGCGCCATCTTGTCGGCAGCAGCAATGGCGGCGAGCCCACCGCCGGCCAGGCAACCACGCGCCATCTTGTCGGCAGCAGCAATGGCGGCGAGCCCGCCGCTGGCCAGACAGCCACACGCCATCTTGTCGGCAACGTCAATGGCGACGTGACCGCCGCTCACCAGGCAGGACACGACAACGCACCACACGCCGACCGCCTCGACGCCGTCGGCAGTATGAGCGCCAGCTATGAGCGCATGATGACGGCAATGGAGCAGCGAATGTTCGCGATGATGGAAAAATTCATGTCCCTCGTCGTGAACATCATCAGCGAGCTTCCCGCCAAGATTGCGGCCGCGATGCAGCAGGCAACAAATATAAACAACTCCACGGCCCAGCATGGCAGCGCCTCGCGAAATTAAAATCTGCCTCTGGAACGCCCGCGGTCTACGAGAACAGGCTGCAGAATTTCGCGAGTTAATTCGAGAGGAAAATGTGGATCTATGTTTGGTAACAGAGACCTTCCTCAAGCCCGGAGTCCGCGTCGGGATTCCGAATTATGTGTGTCACCGCGACGACAGGCCAACCCACGGAGGGGGAACGGCAATATACGTGCGTCGTACACTAAATCACTACAAGATTCACCTGCCGCCGCTGCAGACAGCCGAGGCGACCGCGGTTGCAGTAAACACGGCGCACGGAAAAATAACGGTCGGTGTCGTGTACAAGTCGCCGCGCCGGCGCCTGCAACGCGAAGACATCGACAAACTGTTGTCGTTACCAGGAAAATTACTACTGGGAGGCGACTATAATTGCAAAAATCAAGTCTGGAATTCTAGACTTACTAACACGAGTGGGCGGCAGCTGCAACGCATCGTAGAGCGCCATAACGCCGTAGTCGTCGCTCCACACGAACCAACTATTTTCCCTCCTAGAGGGCTGCCTGATGTGATCGATATACTGATCAACAAAGGCGTCCGACAGAACCTGACAGCGAGCACAAGGCCGCCTATCAACTCCGACCACGTCCCAGTCATGTTCGAAGTCGAGGCGGAACTTACGCCGATACCAAGAAGAGGGCTTGACTTACGCGGGATCAACTGGGACCAATACCGCGAAGCCATGGTGGCAGCGTTGGAACAACTTCCGGACCCGGCAGCGAACGGAGTAAACGTAGCTCTACGACATTACACAAACTGCATGTTGGAAGCAGCTACCAACGCCACACCGCCCAGACCAGCCGCTGACCACCGAAGCTGCAAGCTACAGCGTCTGCCACGAGACCTGGAGAACCTGATCTCCGAGAAAAACCGGGTTGCCAGAGAATGGCAACGCACCCGCAATCCGGCCATCAAACCGACACTCAACCGGTTGCGCAGGGAAATCAAGGTCGCATCAGAACAACACAGGCACCAGGAGTGGGCGACCAAGATCTCCCAGCTCAACACGGAAGATGGTTCGGCGTGGAGAATGGTAAAGAGTTTCATCCGTCGTACGATGAAAATTCCTCCACTACAGGTCGGTGCGGACTTTGTCAGCGAGCCGAATGCAAAGGCTAACTCCCTGGCCGATGTGTTCGCCGCTAATTTCACACCGATGGAGGACCCGGTTGACGCAGCGCATATTCGACTCGTCAGGGATCGTCTTCCCCGCTTTCTTGCGGCGAGAGACCCTGACGACCACATCACGCCGATAGTCGTCGACGAGGTGAAACAGCTGCTGCGTCACCTTCAAGGTCGCAAAGCTGCCGGCCCAGACATGGTGACAAATTCGCTCCTTAGGCAACTCCCAGAAGAAGCAGTGGCCAAACTCACGGAACTCTTCAATGAAGTGCTACGAACAGAAGAGTTTCCGCAAATTTGGAAGCACGCAGAAATAGTGGCCCTACCAAAACCAGGGAAGGACGCGCGGATGGCAAAAAACTACCGTCCGATTAGCTTGCTGCCGGCGCTATCCAAACTCTTTGAGCGGCTATACATGACGCGCCTCCTGCGTCATATCACTGCGGAAGAAATCCTGCCAAATGAGCAATTTGGGTTCCGGCGAGGACACTCTGCCACACACCAAGTCCTACGGCTGACCGAGGAAGCGTTCGGAGCAGTTGACCGACGCGAGTATTTCGGTGCTCTCATGCTCGACGTGTCACGCGCCTTTGACTCG
Organism: Schistocerca gregaria; assembly: GCF_023897955.1. Classification (NCBI taxonomy): domain Eukaryota; kingdom Metazoa; phylum Arthropoda; class Insecta; order Orthoptera; family Acrididae; genus Schistocerca; species Schistocerca gregaria. The sequence goes on along the minus strand of NW_026062189.1, from coordinate 37,569 downwards.
GTGTGGCACGAAGGCCTCCTGTATAAGTTACTTGTACTGGGGGTACCCGTGTCACACGTGAGTCTCCTGCAGACTTACCTGCGGGACAGGACATTCCACGTTCGGGCAGATAGTGGAATTTCCACGGAGCGCCGGGTACTCGCGGGTGTACCGCAAGGCTCGGTCATCGGCCCGACGCTTTACTCGCTCTACACAGCGGACCTCCCACGCACAGGCGCAGTCAACAACGCCCTGTACGCGGACGATACCGCCGTCTACAGCCGCAGCAGATGCCCCCGAGCTCTACAAAGGCGTCTGCAAGCGGCAACCACAGCGTTAGAAGAATGGGCCACGAAATGGCGTCTGGCTTATAACCCAGAAAAAAGTCAGGCGATAATCATCGCGCTTCGACACGTTCCGGTAGACCTCGAGCAGCTGACAGTCCGCGGAAGACGTGTACCGTGGAACAACAGTGCAAAATATCTTGGCGTCACGCTAGACAAGCGTCTAACGTGGCGCCAACATATCGAAGAAGTGAGGAGGAAAGCACTGGGTAGACTGCGCATGCTGTACCCGGTCATCAACCCCACATCATCGCTACCAGCAGACTTAGGTCTCACGCTGTATAAAACCACCATCAGCCCGCTGTTTGATTACGCAGCGGTGGTGTGGGGCAACGCAGCCGAGACCAACATCCGCCGTCTACAAACGGTCCAAAACAGGGCCCTCAGAACGGTGCTGCATCTTCCGCGGGACTTCAACGCCGCGGAACTACACGACATCGCAGGAGTACCTTTACTCAGACAGCGGTTTCAACATGCTGCCCAAGACTTCTACGAGAAGGTTGAAGCATCGCGTAACCCCAAGGTACGCGATCTCGGCCACCGACCACACTGGCGCGCCACACTGCGCTGGCCAGACCTCCTTCGCACGCAACAATAGTGCCCGCGAAGTGAAGAATTTCCTCATGTGATGTTCAAGTGCAGAACAAGAATAAACCACACAAAGACTTCCCACTAAGAAGAAACACCCCATTCCTGGAAGAAAGAGTGTCAAGTACGCTGTAAACTTCCCCACAGGTGAGAACGCAAAAACTGCGTCACTCACACACTTATGCACGAGACGTGCGCGGCTATTCTCTGCTGCGCGCCCCTCGCTGTTGTGCGTCGTCGAAGGAGAGAAGGAAGCGAAAGCAAGGGGAAAAAAGAAAAGAGAACAGGCAAAAGATGGCAGACCAGGCGGCTACGAACGAGACTGCCGCGGCACCCGCCGCCACCGGCACTACGAAGAAGGCCAAGTCTGCGTCGTCTGCGAAGAAGCCGCGCGCCAAGCCTGCGCACCCGCGCACCTCTGAGATGGTGACGGCCGCCATCAAGAGTCTGAAGGAGCGCGGCGGGTCGTCGCTGCAGGCGATCAAGAAGTACATTGCCGCGCACTACAAGCTGGACGCGGAGAAGCTGGCGCCCTTTATCAAGAAGTACCTCAAGTCGGCCGTCGTGGCTGGCGAGCTGGTGCAGACGAAGGGGAAGGGCGCGTCGGGCTCTTTCAAGCTTGCCGGCGCCGGCGGCGGGGCGGCCGAGGGCGGCAAGGCTCGTGGTGGCGGCGGTGGTGCGAAGAAGAAGCGCGCCGCTCCGGCCAGCAAGGAGAAGAAGGGGGCCCGTGCGGCCGGCGCAAAGAAGGCTGGCGGCGTGAAGGCGGCGACCGGTCGGAAGGCGGGCGCCGCCAAGAAGGCGTCTGCGGCGTCGGCCGCTCCCGCGGGTGCGAAGAAGGCGGCTGCGGCCAAGCCGGCCAAGGCCAAGTCGCCGTCGAAGGCGAAGAAGGCCGCCAAGGTTCCGACGAAGAAGCCGAAGGCGCCGCGCCCGAAGAAGGCGACGGCGACGCCGTCTAAGGCGAAGGCTTCGCCCAAGAAGAAGAAGTAAAAAGGGCAGGGAAGGGTTGGCGGTTGACACCGTCGCCTGGTGGCCGGCGCGCAACCAGAGGCTGTCGCGCGGTCCCGGACAAAAACAAAAACGGCCCTTCTCAGGGCCATCAAAGCACGTCGGGAAGGTGTTGATTGTCGTGTCGTGTCGTGGTCGGTCGGTTGCCTTGTTGTCTGTCTGTCTTGCTTGCTGGCGTTTGTTTGTTTCATGTGTGGATGGTGGTTGGATTGTGGGGTCGTTGGCGGGCGTGGGCGGCGGCGCCGCGGTTGGTGTTACATAAAGTGTATTTTACTTTTATTATTTCTACCTATTTATTTTGCGCCGCGTTTGTTTGTTTGTCTTGGTGGTGGTTTTGGAATAGTCTTTTTTGGCTTTGCTTTCCGGGCGTCACGTTTTGTGCCGTGGCCTGTGTGGGTGGCGCTATTGACGCTTGCGACTTGGCTCGGCCGGTGCGGTGCTTTTTTTTTTCTTTTGGAAACGGCGGCGCCGGGCCGGGCCGGGGGTGGGACGACTGGACTGGAGAGTGAGTGGGGAACTAGTCGTTGCGACCGACAAAGTTTTGCTCGCGACGGAGAGACGTTAGTGGCCCTGAAAAGGGCCGTTTTGTTTGTTTGGCGGTGTGCGGGTTTAGGCGCGCTCGCCGCGGATGCGGCGCGCGAGCTGGATGTCCTTGGGCATGATGGTGACTCGCTTGGCGTGGATTGCGCACAGGTTGGTGTCTTCGAAGAGGCCGACGAGGTAGGCCTCGCTGGCCTCCTGCAGGGCCATGACTGCGGAGCTCTGGAAGCGCAGGTCGGTCTTGAAGTCCTGGGCGATCTCGCGCACTAGGCGCTGGAATGGCAGCTTGCGGATGAGCAGCTCTGTGCTCTTCTGGTAGCGCCTGATTTCTCGCAGGGCGACGGTGCCCGGCCTGTAGCGGTGGGGCTTCTTGACGCCGCCGGTGGCGGGCGCGCTCTTCCTCGCCGCCTTGGTGGCGAGCTGTTTGCGCGGCGCCTTTCCGCCGGTGGACTTGCGGGCCGTTTGCTTTGTCCGGGCCATGGCTACTGCGGATGCGGATGCGGATGCGGCGTGGAGGATATGCGTGCGCGACGGCGTCCGGTGCTGCCTTGACAACGGGCCCGCGCGCCCCGGGTGCTGCGCTTATATGCCCTCGGTGCGCGGTGGTGGGGGGAGGGGAGGGCGGGCCGCGGGGCCCCAGAGTCTATATAGGGGGGCGGCGCGCGCGCTGGGCGCCACAACCGTAGCCGACTCGCTAGCGCCGGGTGAGGAGCTTGCCTTGCTTTCTGTTTTTTATATTATTGTGGTTGAGACGCTTGAAGAAGAAGAATGACAGGCCGCGGCAAGGGAGGAAAGGGGCTCGGCAAGGGTGGCGCCAAGCGGCACCGCAAGGTGTTGCGCGACAACATCCAGGGCATCACGAAGCCCGCGATCCGCCGCCTGGCGCGCAGGGGCGGCGTGAAGCGCATCTCTGGTCTGATCTACGAGGAGACGCGCGGAGTGCTGAAGGTGTTCCTGGAGAACGTGATCCGCGACGCGGTGACGTACACTGAGCACGCCAAGCGCAAGACTGTGACGGCCATGGACGTGGTGTACGCCCTGAAGAGGCAGGGGCGCACCCTGTACGGTTTCGGCGGTTAGGCGGTGTGAGACCGAAGGAAGGAAAGAGAGATAGATTGAAAAACGGCCCTTTTCAGGGCCACCACAGTGTTCGGAAGTTGAAAAGTGCGAAAGAGTCTGTGTTGCTGGTTTTTCTTTTCCTTTTTAGTCTACTTGGCCTTTTAGTTTTGTTTGGAGTTTTTTTTGACGTGGTGTGCGGTGCGGTTGGGAGGGAAGGAAGCGTGCCCTTGCGTTGTGTGAGCTCCTTCCTTCCTTCCTTCCCCTCCCTCTTTGCTTGTATGCTTCTTGTCGGTGGATGGGCTGTGTGTTGCGGCGCGGCTGAGCGCCGAGGGGTTATTTTTGAGGTGTGTTGTTGTGCGCCACGTGTGCTGGTTAATGGTCGCGAGACTGTGCGTGCGTGGAGTTGAGTGGAGGAGGTGGCCAAGTACGTGTGTACAAGATGGCGGCGCCTGTGTGTGTAAGAAGGAAAAAAAAACCGTACACAGAGAGAGAGAGAGAGAGAGAGAGAGAGAGAGAGAGAGAGAAAAGTGGTGCGACGAACGACTGGAATTCTGCTTTGGACGTAGGTTTGTGTGGTGGCCCTGAAAAGGGCCGATTGTGTTTTGTTTTTTGAGCCGAGGCGGCAAATGGCGCGCTGCGTGCCAAGGGAGCACGCGGCGGTTGCCGATTGCGCTGTCTCTCTTTTAGGCCTTCTTCTCGGTCTTCTTTGGCAGCAGGACGGCCTGGATGTTGGGCAGGACACCTCCCTGTGCGATGGTGACGCCCGACAAGAGCTTGTTGAGCTCCTCGTCGTTGCGTATGGCGAGCTGCAGGTGGCGCGGGATGATGCGCGTCTTCTTGTTGTCGCGGGCCGCGTTTCCGGCCAGCTCGAGCACCTCAGCCGCGAGGTACTCCATGACGGCGGCGAGGTAGACGGGCGCCCCGGCGCCGACGCGCTCGGCGTAGTTTCCCTTGCGCAGGAGGCGGTGGATTCTGCCGACCGGGAACTGGAGCCCAGCCCTGCTTGAGCGGGACTTTGACTTGCCCTTGACTTTGCCTCCCTTTCCGCGTCCGGACATGGCGATGGGCTAGTTTGGAAAGAAGCGAGAAAGAAAAAGCACAACGCCCCAAACGGTGCGAGCCGCAGCGAGTCGAGCAGCGGAGTGCGTGCCGGCGCCGGCGGGGTGGGGGTCCTTTATGGGCTCGGGTGCGGCGGCCGGTTGCGCGCGCGCCCCATTGGTCGGCGGCCGCAGCAGGGCGAGCTGGTAAAGGTGCGGCGGCGGCGTGCGGCGGGTGCCACTGTGTGGGGAGACGCTGACTGGAGCGGAGCGCCTGACTGACTGACTGACTGCGCGTGCCTGCCTGCCTGCCTGCCTGCCTGTTTGTTCGTGATGCCGCCCAAGACTAGCGGGAAAGCCGCCAAGAAGGCTGGCAAGGCGCAGAAGAACATTTCGAAGGGCGACAAGAAGAAGAAGCGCAAGAGGAAGGAGAGCTATGCCATCTACATCTACAAGGTGCTGAAGCAGGTGCACCCTGACACGGGCATCTCTTCGAAGGCGATGAGCATCATGAACAGCTTCGTGAACGACATTTTCGAGCGCATTGCGGCCGAGGCTTCTCGCCTGGCGCACTACAACAAGCGCTCGACCATCACGTCCCGCGAGATCCAGACCGCTGTGCGGCTCTTGCTGCCTGGCGAGCTGGCCAAGCACGCGGTGAGCGAGGGCACGAAGGCGGTGACCAAGTACACGAGCTCCAAGTAAGGAGGTGGCTCTTGGAAATAGGAGGCTCGTCCGCGGCGCGGCGAAGAAAAGAAAAAACGGCCCTTTTCAGGGCCACCAAAATGCCTTTGCGGGAAGGGCGGAATTGTTGTTGTTGTTGTTGTTGTTGTTGTGAGCGGGTGGACGGGCGGCACAGCTGTAGCTGTAGCTTGTGGTGTGGTGTGGTGCGGCGCCGGCGCCTTTGGTTTTGGTGTGACGTTGGGATACGCACTTTAGGCCACAGCCGGGTCGTGGGCGTGGGTGTTTCGAGACGTGTTGGTGTTAGGGGGGCGGATCGCTGGAGTTGGCTTGTTTGATATATATATATTTTTTTTTTTTTGTCCCCTTTGTATGGTATGGCCGGAGGTGTGGAACGGAAAGCAAACCGCGATTGTCGGATGTCACACCGTTGGTGGCGAGGGTGAGAAACACGTTGCCGCCTACAGCTGCTTCTACGCCGAGCGGGTGGGTTAAGTTAGTAGTTGGTTGGTTGGGCGACGTAAAAGTGGAGCGTGGAGGTGTGTGTGAACGTGAGGAGACACGCATTGCATTGTATTTGTACGCGCGAGGTGAGTTAGGAGACCACGCGCCACGACGTACGGTGCCCTCTTTCGACCTGACGTCTGACGTCTGGAGGCGGTGTCGTCATTCTGGATGTACGTGTATTTTCCGCTCAGTTGAGTGAGGTGACGCGAGACGACGGCGTCGGTGGTGTTTTTGTTTTGTTGTTGGCGCCCCGGGGATGAAGAGGGGCACCCGACGGTAACGAGAGGTTGCACTTTGTGATCGGTCGAATGTCCGGGGAGCGAGGAATAGGGTGGGGGGTTGAAAAGAAACGCCAGTGTAGGGCAACGGGACGGTGAACGTTCCCGTGGTGTCGGAGGTGTGCAGTGGGGGGGAGGAAAAAAAAAAGCGCGTAACGGCGCGGCTGCCGTGGTGGAAACGTTCTCTCCAACTGTGGTGGTGTCCCCTGTGTGTTTTGTTGTTCTCTATATCGTGTGTCCCCTCGCACAAGACGCTCTCTGGGCGGGTTTGATTCATTCATTTTTGCATAGTCACGTAGCGTAGAATGGAATGCGCAAGAGTTGAGTGAGACTGGCGACGGTATATGGTCTGAGCAGCGTCAGCTGCACTGCACTCCCCGGAAAAGAATCTTGGATGCCGTGCTAACTGAAATTTGGTGGACGGGGTTCTCAAGGCTGTTTTGCTATTTTCTTGTTTGTTTGTCTCTAGTTAAGATGGTGAAATGACGTCGAAGAAGCAGTATTGCAAATACTGTTATGGAAATGCCCTAGTTTGATGAAAGGAAATGTGTGTTGAATATACAGGATGGTAAAGACCAAGTGCGTTGAAAGAAACGTTGTGAAGGAACGAACGTTCCCTGAATTGGTTTCTTTTTGTTCCCGAGTTGTGTACAATGGACGACGGTTGTGCCATATCGCAGCATTGCATCATCCCCAGGTTTGATTTCAATTGAGCGATAAAAAAAGGAAAAAGAGAAGAACAAGAACACTATCGAAATGGTCTATGGTGTGTGACCCACAATTGTTGTCTTTAAATCACTTACCCAACCATGTCGTAAAAATATTTTTTTTTTTTTTTTTTTTTTTTACAGTGGCTGCCGAATGACCTAGATGTAACAGAGAGAGAGAGAAACACATGGCGTGTCAGATGTTTGTTTTCTTTTCCCCCCCCCCCCCCCCTCTCGTCAAGTGGCAAATGCGAACACCGTCAGCTGTAATTGACGATCGACACTAGTATGGCGCGAAAAGGGGGTGCGACCTGTGCAGTTGTGGGTGAAACTTTGGGTGATGGGCTGTCATGCGGCATCGCGTGCGTTCATTACCCCTCGGCGGCGGCGGCGGCGGCGGCGGCGGCGCCGCAGCTCCGTCCAGCTCGCGCTCTCGGAAACAACCCTCTCGTAATGCCGCGTCTCCTCCGTCACTGCAATTTTCAAAGGGAAACCTGTGTGGCCGGTGGGGGTGTGTCAACCGTTGGCCCTCAAGCTCCGCCGACAAAAAGTGTTGAGTGTATCCAGTGTGAGAGAGGTTGACGCTTTTCGTGGTGTGTGTGTGTGTGTGTGTGTGTGTGTGTGGCAATGTTTTGAAAAGTTTGCAACGTACGTTAAGAAGTGTTGACGCTGAAACTTGCGGGCTGTGTGGCCCTGGTGGTTGGCTGGCTGGAGACGCGGGCGTGTCCAGTCGGTCGGTTGTTGTGGCTGAAAGGTACGTATACGGTTCCGCCGTCCCGTCGGAACTGCGTCTGTCTGGAAGGTATGACGTGACGTGCAGTTTTTATTAGGTCAGCCCTTGTTGTGTATTGTTCCATTTGTTGCTCACTCGTCACCCGTATTTGGTGTGGCGATGTATGTGGACGTACTGCTGGATCAGTGTCAGGGTTTCCGTGGGAGGTGTTGGTTGGGTTGGATTTGCCTGACACGGCTGAGTCCGCAATTGGCCTGCCGTTCGTTGATGCGATATGTGGGTTCTGAGGAAGAATGTGTACGAGATAGTTGCCCCTGCCCTGCCCTTTCTTTCGCGTTCGTGTGTGCCCCCCTTGTTGTGTAGTGTGGGTTGAACATGGTTCTTTACCGAGTGGGGGGGAATGGGATGGACGGATCCGTTGCTGTTGCTGTCACCGTCAAGACAACGCACGCACGCACGCACGCACCCCTGTCCTACGAGAAGGTGTGTCAACCGGGGTTTCGGTAGTCGTGTGTGTAGGGGACGGGGAGAAGCAAAGTGGAGAGTGCGGCACGGGCAGAGAGTGGAATTGGGGCGCGTTGATGTTGGGAAACATGCCCCAAGGGTTGCGGGATGATGTGGCGGTGAGAGCGGGGGGCGGGGGAGAAAAGAAAAGCGAAAAAGAACTAAGGAAGAGGAGGAGGCGTGCGTGTGCGCAGTGGCGGGGCCCCAAAGACCTGTCGTGTGGTGTCGGCCGAACGCGAGCGCGAACGCGAACGCGAACGCGTGTGCGGGGCAGCGTCGGCACGGAGAAGCGAGGAGGAGAGAGAGAGAGAGAGCTGGTCTGATGGGTATTTTTTACCCCCTGTACTCGAAGGACCGGATCTGTCCTTGATCCCTGCCTTCTGTCTGATTATGTTGGGTAACAAAATGATGGGATGATAGGGTCTCTTGGGTGTGTGTAGATGTTTGTTTGTTTGAGTGAGTGTTATGGTGTTTGTATTTTATTTTTGTTTATCATGGTATGTTGTAGTTTGTGGTGTTTTGTCGTGATGGGAAATGTCGTTCTTGGGTCGGGTGGATTTTGGTCCCAGATTTCTGATGAGTGGGTGGTTCGAATCCGTGGTTTGGTGGAAAAAAAACAAAAAAAAAAAAAAAAAAAAAACTTTATGGATTTTTCTTTGGATGATTTCCGGGATTTTGATTGAGTATGTTATGGTTTGTGTATATGTCTCGGTTTGTCTGGTACCGGCCGGCATCAGCAGTAATTCTGAAGTATTTGTTCTGCACCCTTTTTTACTCTTGTTATGTTTGGTGTCTGCGGCCATTGACGAGATTTTTCAGAGCCGTAAGTGATGGCTGGTTCCTATGACGGTTTTGAAGATTTTCTTTTTGGCGCGCATATTTATTCTGTTTCCTTTGATGATTGGGTACAGTCTGAATATTGCTGCTGCAGCCTTGTTACAAACGTGTGTAACATGGTCTCTAAATGTCAACCTCTTGTCCAGCTTGATGCCTAGATACTTTATTGTGCCTGACCATGGAAGATTGTTATTTCTGAGGCGTATATGCAGGTTAGGAGGTATTCTTTTTGAATGTGAATCGTATTGTATTGCTTGGGTTTTCTCCGCGTTTATTGTTTTTTTGGTTAGCCCATTTCTGGATGGATTGTAGGTGTTGCTCTATTTTTGTGACTCTATATTGCAGGTTAGAACTGCTGCGGTAGACTGCAGTGTCGTCTGCAAATAGTGACAAGTGTCCTCCCAGCTGTTTGTTTGTGTATATTGAGTAGAGAATGGGCCCCAGCACTGAGCCTTGCGGGACTCCAGCCTCTATGGATCTAGTGTTACTTGCCGCTCCTGGTACATGGACATAGAATGCTCTGTTGCGGAGAAAAGAAGCAATAATGTGGATGGGGCAGTTGTACTGGTGGAGCTTGTAGATAAGGCGTTATCCGAATGCTTTTCCAATGTCAAGCAGGACTGCTCCAGTACTGTGTCTAATGTTTCTGGCCTGACATATGTGCTCGACTAGTCTGGTCACCTGGTGGGTGGTGCTGTGTTCTTCGCGGAATCGGAATTGTTGTGGGATGATTATGTTGTTATCCTTTAAGAATTGAATTTCTTCAGTTCAGTTTGAATGAGCTTTCCGAGAACCTTTCCAAGGAAGTTGGCCTATAGTTTTGCGGAAATAATAAGTCCTTGTTTGGCTTTGGTAATGTGATGACTCGGGCCTGTTTCCAAGTAGTTTAGTCTGAAGCAAGCATTATATATTGATGTTAGATAGATAATTGATAGTTGCTGGAGGTAGGTGATGTAGTAGTTGCGGTTTGATGGAATCTGGGCCTGATGCCTTCTTAGGATGTGTGTATGTTTGTGATGTGATAAGATACGGGGTTTCTGCGTTTATTGGATTGTGAAAGATGTTCTGATCGGGGCACTTAGGATGCGGTTTTACCCTTCTGAGTACCATTTCCTGGTGGTCATCAGTTTCGTCATCTACCGCTTCTGGTGCTTGGAATTGCCTTTCTAGTGAATCCGCCAGTGCTTCAGCTCGGTCTGTGGGGTCGTTCCTTCCCCATGTAGATGTAGATGTTTCGTGTCTAGTTTACGAGTTTTAAGAAATTTCCAGAATTTTTCCTGGTCCCTTCCTGCTTCTCGTAACGTTTCCTCCCACGCCTCGCTACGGTGGTTTTCGGAGCTCTCTTTTTGATCCTCCCGGCCAATTGCTCTGATTTTCGTCGGTCGGCTGGGTCCCTGTAGTTTTGCCATCTCTTTCTGGCGCGCGCGGGCTGCGGTTGGCGCCTTTGGTGGCAACGGCCGGGGCAAGCAGCGGTGTGTGGTGTGGTGCGGGGCGGGCAGGGGCAGTGGTGGTTGACGGATGGCCTGGGGGCCGAAAAACGGGCCGGCCGGCGGACGGCGGACGGCGGACGGCGGACGGATGTTGAGAGAGGCGGCGCGCACGCGTCTCGCGCGGACACAGGCGCCACAGCGTTGATGATTGGAAGGAGGTGCGGTGCGGGGATGGGCCCAGGAAAAAAGACGGTCGTGGCCCCTGTCTTGGGTGCGTGTCGACGTCAGCACCGTCGGTGTGGTGTGGTGTGGTGTGGTGTGGTGTGGTGTGGTGTGGGCAGGGAGGGGGGAAAAGCGGGCTGCGGGCTGCGGGCTGCGGGCTGCGGAGGGAATGGTGATGGGGAGTAGGCACACATGTGGGCGGGCGCAAAATCGGCCGGTGCCCGTAAACCGCGGCGGGATATTGGGTGGAAAAGAGGGAAATTGTAGAAAGGAAAACAAGCGGAGGGGGCGAATGTGGTGGGGTGGGGGGACGGGCGGGGGCGAGGCGACAGCTTGCTTTTTCTTTTTCATTTTATTTTATTTTGTTGTAGTGTTTTTGTTTTTTTTTGTTTTTTTGCGTGTGTGTGGCCTTGGAGAGGCTGGTCTTGTCTGGCTTACGCTTTGGGTGCGTGTGTTGGTACTTTTTCGTTTTTTCTTGTTCTGCAGAGCAGGGGCGGGGCGGTGGGAACGGCTGGCTGGCTGTGCCCAGAGGAGGAGGAGACGCTGGCGGCGGGCCCGGCTCCTGGGGCTGCTGTTGCATGCGCTGTGCAAAGAAAGGAAGAGTGGGTTTGTTTGGCTGGTGAAGTGCATTATTTAAGTGTGGGCTTGCCGGCCTGGCTCCGATGCGCAGGTAGATAGATGCCGGCGGCGACCGCAGGCAGGCGCGTTGTGTGTACAGAGGGACGAGCCATGTGTTTTGCAAGCAGGACGTGGCGTGCCGAGTGGAGAGGAGGCGGCGGCTCGGCTCGGTTCGGCCCGGTCCGGCGGTGCCGCGCTGTTGTCGCGGACGTGAGCGCCCCCTGGCGGGCGGGTGGTTGGCGGCGGCGTGGTGGACGCGTGTGGCAGTTGTGTGCACGGGTTGCTTGGGCGAGTGAGCAGTGGCTGGCGGTGTTGGCGCGTCGTCGGGGAGGTATGTGTTGCGGCCGCGTCTGCTGCGCGCTGCGTCGTTGTGTCGACTGTGTGTGGGCGTGGGCACGTGTGCTCTGGCGAGGGCGTCGTAAAAAAGTGGGTCGCGGTGTGCGTGCGTAGCCCGTGATGATGTATTGTGCGTCGCGTCGTTGTGTGCGAAACGGATGCCGAGAGGTGTGTGGTGAGTGCGAAGCGCGAATGTGCGGCGTTTGGCGGTTTCGGTGTGTTTTCTGTTTTTGCGGCGTGAGAGTGGGGCTGGCTGGCTGGCTGGCTGGCTGTTTGTTGTTGGTGTTGCCTTGTGTGTGTAGGTTGATGGCGCGACGCGGAGGGGACGCCGTTTGCTGCGTGCCTTGCCTCGCGTGTGTTGGCGCGCCGTGCATGTGTTTGGGTCGTGGGGGCGGTGTTTTTGTTTGTATTTGGATTTTCATTTTTTGGCGTGTTGTGTCGTGTATGGCAAGGGCGAGAGGAGTAGTGCGGTAGTGTCGTTGCGGCACGGGCGTCTGGTGGGGCTGTGCGTCGTGGCGGGGAAGGTGTGTAGGTTGCGGCGATGCGGCGAGCCCAGCCCGTCGTTTGACGGTGTGCCGGGTGAGTTGCGCTGCGAATCGAGTGTGGCGGGAAGGGAGCTGCGTGGCGCCTGCGTCCGTTGGCAGCAGGGGCTGTGCCTTTTGAGAGTTTGTTTGATTTCGGGACGACGACGACGACGACTGGTTGGTTGGTGGGTGGGGTGGCGTGCACGTTTGTCGTACTGGGCGAGTCGATTGCCTGCCGGCTGGCGAAAGGTGCGCCGCCGCCCGTCTCTCGCGCTCTGTGTTGTTTTTTTTTTTTTCTGTGTGTGTCGGCTGCGTTTTTGTTTGCGGTGCGCGCGAAGACGGTGGTGCCGAAAGTGTGCCGGCGTGGCGTTGCGACCGCGACGAGCCGCGGGCGCGCCATTTGGCTGGTGTTGCGTGAAGAGCGGCTGTGTACGGGTAGTGGCTGTAGCCGTACGTGTACGTGCACGTGCATCCGGCCCGGCCGCCAGCCCAGCCCAGCCCAGCCCAGCCCAGCCCAGCCCAGCCCAGCCGAGTCGGGTGAGCGGAGGCCGACACGTGGTGGTGCTGTGCTCTCTCGGCTCGGGGGGGTTTGTGTGTGTGTGTGTGTGTGTGCGTGCGTGCGTGTGTGTCTCGTTCGCTCTCCGGAATCTGCTCGTTCTGCTGATCCCCGCCTGTCGGCGTCGTTTATTTTTACTTATTTATTTTTTACCTGTTGTTTGTTTTTCGACGTCGTCTTGCAGTTTTGTCCTTTGCGGCGTGCCGACGACCCGCCGCGCGACCTTATGAAACCCCAAAGCGTGGCGTGGCGTGGCGTGGCGTGGCCGAGCCGCAGCAGCTAAGGGGGTGCGGCCGCCTCGACGCCTTAACCTCCTAAACTTCTTTAAGCCGTTAACGCAGCCACCTAAACTAACGTAACCTAACGTAAGCCCTTAGGCCAACCCCCAAGTCGCCTTAACCTAACGTACGTGACCGCAACCTTAGCTTAACGCCTACGTTAAGACGTGACGTCACGTCAACGCTTAACCTAACCCTGACGCCTTCTTAGCCTAACCTGACGTAACCTAAGGTAAGGTAACCGTTGAAAGAAAGAAACCACCTTTGTTTTGACGTTGAGGCGTGTAAGGTCGGCTGTGAGGGCAGATTCGGTGTGTCTGTAGTTGGGGCTGGCTGGTAATTTATTTTGTTTGTTTGTTTATCGTTGTCTTGTTTTCGCCTGTGGCGGGGGGGTTGGCGCTCCGTCGGCCGGTGCCATGTTGCGCAGGCGGCGATCGTAAAAAAGTAGAAAAAAAAAAAGAAAAAAGAAAAAAAAAATGTGTTGGAAGGGCTGTGGGTGTTGGCGGGCGAGGCGAGAGGAGGAGGACGGCCCGCGGCCGTGGCCCGACGGCTGCGGGCCGATCGGGAAAACGGCGGAAGGCGATGGGGCGGCGGAGGTGCGTTTGTGCACGGCCGTCATCGCCGCACGACTCGGCTCGTGTGGCTGTGGCGCCGGCCGCGGTGGCCGGGCTGCCGCGGCGACGGTGTGGGAGTTTTGACGAAGGTTTGGCCATTGTGGCGGGTCGTCGGCTGGGGCTGTGGGGGCGGCATTTGGGCGGGGGCGGCGATTCTCGGCGGGCCGACCCAGGCTGTGGCGCGCGGTGGCTGCAGTTTGGCCGTGGTTTGCGGCGCCGCCGCGGCGACTGGTTGGCGACCGTGGTGTCGGTGTGTGTAGCCCCATCCTCGGTGGTTTGAATGGCGCGGGTGGTTGCGGCGCAGGTTGGGGGCTGCTCCGCGCAGGCTGTCGGACGTTGGGCGGTAGCAAGCGCGGGAGGCGCGGCGCGGCGGCGCGGCGGCGCGCCGAGTGGCGGCCGCTCTCTCGGCCGTCCGCGCCCGCCCGCGACACTGGCTGGGCCAGGCGCGTGCGCGGCTATTCTCTGCTGCGCGCCCCTCGCTGTTGTGCGTCGTCGAAGGAGAGAAGGAAGCGAAAGCAAGGGGAAAAAAGAAAAGAGAACAGGCAAAAGATGGCAGACCAGGCGGCTACGAACGAGACTGCCGCGGCACCCGCCGCCACCGGCACTACGAAGAAGGCCAAGTCTGCGTCGTCTGCGAAGAAGCCGCGCGCCAAGCCTGCGCACCCGCGCACCTCTGAGATGGTGACGGCCGCCATCAAGAGTCTGAAGGAGCGCGGCGGGTCGTCGCTGCAGGCGATCAAGAAGTACATTGCCGCGCACTACAAGCTGGACGCGGAGAAGCTGGCGCCCTTTATCAAGAAGTACCTCAAGTCGGCCGTCGTGGCTGGCGAGCTGGTGCAGACGAAGGGGAAGGGCGCGTCGGGCTCTTTCAAGCTTGCCGGCGCCGGCGGCGGGGCGGCCGAGGGCGGCAAGGCTCGTGGTGGCGGCGGTGGTGCGAAGAAGAAGCGCGCCGCTCCGGCCAGCAAGGAGAAGAAGGGGGCCCGTGCGGCCGGCGCAAAGAAGGCTGGCGGCGTGAAGGCGGCGACCGGTCGGAAGGCGGGCGCCGCCAAGAAGGCGTCTGCGGCGTCGGCCGCTCCCGCGGGTGCGAAGAAGGCGGCTGCGGCCAAGCCGGCCAAGGCCAAGTCGCCGTCGAAGGCGAAGAAGGCCGCCAAGGTTCCGACGAAGAAGCCGAAGGCGCCGCGCCCGAAGAAGGCGACGGCGACGCCGTCTAAGGCGAAGGCTTCGCCCAAGAAGAAGAAGTAAAAAGGGCAGGGAAGGGTTGGCGGTTGACACCGTCGCCTGGTGGCCGGCGCGCAACCAGAGGCTGTCGCGCGGTCCCGGACAAAAACAAAAACGGCCCTTCTCAGGGCCATCAAAGCACGTCGGGAAGGTGTTGATTGTCGTGTCGTGTCGTGGTCGGTCGGTTGCCTTGTTGTCTGTCTGTCTTGCTTGCTGGCGTTTGTTTGTTTCATGTGTGGATGGTGGTTGGATTGTGGGGTCGTTGGCGGGCGTGGGCGGCGGCGCCGCGGTTGGTGTTACATAAAGTGTATTTTACTTTTATTATTTCTACCTATTTATTTTGCGCCGCGTTTGTTTGTTTGTCTTGGTGGTGGTTTTGGAATAGTCTTTTTTGGCTTTGCTTTCCGGGCGTCACGTTTTGTGCCGTGGCCTGTGTGGGTGGCGCTATTGACGCTTGCGACTTGGCTCGGCCGGTGCGGTGCTTTTTTTTTTCTTTTGGAAACGGCGGCGCCGGGCCGGGCCGGGGGTGGGACGACTGGACTGGAGAGTGAGTGGGGAACTAGTCGTTGCGACCGACAAAGTTTTGCTCGCGACGGAGAGACGTTAGTGGCCCTGAAAAGGGCCGTTTTGTTTGTTTGGCGGTGTGCGGGTTTAGGCGCGCTCGCCGCGGATGCGGCGCGCGAGCTGGATGTCCTTGGGCATGATGGTGACTCGCTTGGCGTGGATTGCGCACAGGTTGGTGTCTTCGAAGAGGCCGACGAGGTAGGCCTCGCTGGCCTCCTGCAGGGCCATGACTGCGGAGCTCTGGAAGCGCAGGTCGGTCTTGAAGTCCTGGGCGATCTCGCGCACTAGGCGCTGGAATGGCAGCTTGCGGATGAGCAGCTCTGTGCTCTTCTGGTAGCGCCTGATTTCTCGCAGGGCGACGGTGCCCGGCCTGTAGCGGTGGGGCTTCTTGACGCCGCCGGTGGCGGGCGCGCTCTTCCTCGCCGCCTTGGTGGCGAGCTGTTTGCGCGGCGCCTTTCCGCCGGTGGACTTGCGGGCCGTTTGCTTTGTCCGGGCCATGGCTACTGCGGATGCGGATGCGGATGCGGCGTGGAGGATATGCGTGCGCGACGGCGTCCGGTGCTGCCTTGACAACGGGCCCGCGCGCCCCGGGTGCTGCGCTTATATGCCCTCGGTGCGCGGTGGTGGGGGGAGGGGAGGGCGGGCCGCGGGGCCCCAGAGTCTATATAGGGGGGCGGCGCGCGCGCTGGGCGCCACAACCGTAGCCGACTCGCTAGCGCCGGGTGAGGAGCTTGCCTTGCTTTCTGTTTTTTATATTATTGTGGTTGAGACGCTTGAAGAAGAAGAATGACAGGCCGCGGCAAGGGAGGAAAGGGGCTCGGCAAGGGTGGCGCCAAGCGGCACCGCAAGGTGTTGCGCGACAACATCCAGGGCATCACGAAGCCCGCGATCCGCCGCCTGGCGCGCAGGGGCGGCGTGAAGCGCATCTCTGGTCTGATCTACGAGGAGACGCGCGGAGTGCTGAAGGTGTTCCTGGAGAACGTGATCCGCGACGCGGTGACGTACACTGAGCACGCCAAGCGCAAGACTGTGACGGCCATGGACGTGGTGTACGCCCTGAAGAGGCAGGGGCGCACCCTGTACGGTTTCGGCGGTTAGGCGGTGTGAGACCGAAGGAAGGAAAGAGAGATAGATTGAAAAACGGCCCTTTTCAGGGCCACCACAGTGTTCGGAAGTTGAAAAGTGCGAAAGAGTCTGTGTTGCTGGTTTTTCTTTTCCTTTTTAGTCTACTTGGCCTTTTAGTTTTGTTTGGAGTTTTTTTTGACGTGGTGTGCGGTGCGGTTGGGAGGGAAGGAAGCGTGCCCTTGCGTTGTGTGAGCTCCTTCCTTCCTTCCTTCCCCTCCCTCTTTGCTTGTATGCTTCTTGTCGGTGGATGGGCTGTGTGTTGCGGCGCGGCTGAGCGCCGAGGGGTTATTTTTGAGGTGTGTTGTTGTGCGCCACGTGTGCTGGTTAATGGTCGCGAGACTGTGCGTGCGTGGAGTTGAGTGGAGGAGGTGGCCAAGTACGTGTGTACAAGATGGCGGCGCCTGTGTGTGTAAGAAGGAAAAAAAAACCGTACACAGAGAGAGAGAGAGAGAGAGAGAGAGAGAGAGAGAGAAAAGTGGTGCGACGAACGACTGGAATTCTGCTTTGGACGTAGGTTTGTGTGGTGGCCCTGAAAAGGGCCGATTGTGTTTTGTTTTTTGAGCCGAGGCGGCAAATGGCGCGCTGCGTGCCAAGGGAGCACGCGGCGGTTGCCGATTGCGCTGTCTCTCTTTTAGGCCTTCTTCTCGGTCTTCTTTGGCAGCAGGACGGCCTGGATGTTGGGCAGGACACCTCCCTGTGCGATGGTGACGCCCGACAAGAGCTTGTTGAGCTCCTCGTCGTTGCGTATGGCGAGCTGCAGGTGGCGCGGGATGATGCGCGTCTTCTTGTTGTCGCGGGCCGCGTTTCCGGCCAGCTCGAGCACCTCAGCCGCGAGGTACTCCATGACGGCGGCGAGGTAGACGGGCGCCCCGGCGCCGACGCGCTCGGCGTAGTTTCCCTTGCGCAGGAGGCGGTGGATTCTGCCGACCGGGAACTGGAGCCCAGCCCTGCTTGAGCGGGACTTTGACTTGCCCTTGACTTTGCCTCCCTTTCCGCGTCCGGACATGGCGATGGGCTAGTTTGGAAAGAAGCGAGAAAGAAAAAGCACAACGCCCCAAACGGTGCGAGCCGCAGCGAGTCGAGCAGCGGAGTGCGTGCCGGCGCCGGCGGGGTGGGGGTCCTTTATGGGCTCGGGTGCGGCGGCCGGTTGCGCGCGCGCCCCATTGGTCGGCGGCCGCAGCAGGGCGAGCTGGTAAAGGTGCGGCGGCGGCGTGCGGCGGGTCAGACGAGACTTGGGTGCCGACTGGAGGGGACGAGACGTGGGTGCCGACCGGAGCGGACCGAGAGCCGCGCAGCAGCAGTCGTCGAGCGAGCGCAGTGCCCGCGCACCCACCCCATCCCCACCACTGGGCCGAGGGGGACACCGCAGCCGTCGCGGAACAAAGCGCCAGCCCATGCGGTGACCAGCCGTCCTCCTCAACAACAGCAAAGAACAACGGAAAGGCAGAATAGTGCCGCTGTACCTCCCACATCGAGGTGCACTCCAAGAGAGCAATTTTGTCGTGTTTTATCGCAATTTTGTCGTGTCGGTCTGTCTGAGTAATCAGACAGGCAAGCAAAAGTGTCGTGTTCGTCTACCTAGCGCAAGCGGGTAGACAAGCAAAATTGTCCATCTACACTAGCGTCGCACGGCAGCCAGGCTGCCTCCTCCCACCAGAGTAGGGTAATCTCCGTACCAGGGCCGGTGGCGCAGCCCCGATACCCGCGTACGTGTAAATCAGGCCAAATCAGCCCACAGCTACCCTACGGTGACAACAAGTGGGACTGAACTGGAACTGTCACTAGTGCGACCACACTCATCACACACGACCCATCATGAACACTGAAGATCGAGGTGGGGCCCCCCACCCTCGATCGCCCCCTCAAGAAACTGCCCGCGGAGCCGACAACCGTACGGTGACGTACGTCGTGGAGAATCTTCCCCACGACATTACACAGAAGTCAATGGCAGCAAAGATTAACTCCTTTGTAGAGTACGCGGTCAGGTCGGAAATTAAGTCGCTGAACGTAACCAGATTTGGACGGGCCTACATCAACTCCGCAGGTAGAGGACGGGAGGATTATTTTCAAAGGGTCTTCCGCCAACACATAGTCTCCTCTATAACAGTTCGCCCTGAAAAAGTACGCGAACCGAGACAGCCCATGCAAAGGTCTCGGAAGCCTCCCCTCAGTGCAGTGATCAAAAGGGTGCCGCTAGATGTTGAGGCGGACGATGTGATCCAACAGCTGCGCGAACAGGGCCTAGATGTGGAGAGGGCCTGGCGGATCATATCAAGGGAGAGGCAGGCCCCCACCAGGAATATCAGGATAATTTCCCGCAATCAGGAAACGATTGACAGCGTACTCACCAAGGGAGTTGTCATTGACTACGCCAGAAAGGAAGCAGAACCCTCCAAGCTCCCTCCACCACAGCCGGCGCAATGCGGGCAGTGCCTGGGTTTTGACCACTCCACGGCGAACTGCAAGGCCCAACCAAAGTGTCCACAGTGCGGAGGTGACCACAAACTTACCCGGTGTGATGTTAAAAACCCGGAGAAGTGCTCGAACTGCGAAGGCGACCACTCGGCCTTATCTTACAAATGCCCCAAACGGCCGAAAGTCGCTGAGAAGGAAGAACTCCGTGCACAAATCAAAATCATGGACGAGCCTGCACCCATCCCACCCGCAGAAGAACTTCAGCAGGAGTTGGTCCTGAAGAATGACTTCCTCCGGGTCCTCACTGGAGCACTAGTCAGTCTCTTCCAGGACCGGCGGGAGGACATAGTAAAGACTGTGAATCAGGTGTCACAGCAAATCCTGCACAAAAACATCAAGGCGACCCAATCAGGAGTCTGCCTTCACGTAACAGTGGCAGACAGGATCAGTCCGGCAACACAGCTGGACATAACACACAACCTGCAATCACCTATACAACCACAGACGCCCACCACACAAACACCCCAACCTCCAAAAACACCCACACAACACCGCACACCAACGACACAAACACCCCAACCGCAATACGCATCTACACGAACACTAAGCATACCACAGTCACATACTTCCAGAACCAAGACCTACTAAAAACCCGAGTCGCGGTTCGAACATGGCCGACCACCATCAGATAAATCTCCTCTTCGCCAATGCGAGAGGGGTTAAAGATAGGAGAACTTTGCTCATGCACACACTATTGCGCAACGACGTGCACGTGGCCGGCATCGCCGAAACGTGGCTGTCTGATGGGAAGCAGTGCAATATACCGAAGTTCAACTGCTTCCGCAAGGACAGAGACGGCAGAGGTGGTGTCGCGCTATACGTGCGCAATACAATAGCGGCAATCGAAATCCCTCCCCCTGCACAGCTTGGAGACATAGAGATCGTCATGGTCAAAATAAGGGGCCACAACGCAAGGACTGTGACAATTGCGTGTCTATACAATCCTCCAAACAACCCTCTCCCGATCCACGCGATACGACACCTTATGACGAAAGACAAATTCATATTACTAGCAGACCTAAATGCGCGACACGAGAGACTTGGTGACCACAGCACAAATCTCAACGGACAAATCCTCTTCGACCTCTTGACTACCGAACCTGTAGACCGTCTCCCCATCTACCAACCCACTTTCATTGGCCACCGAGGAACGTCAGCGCCCGACCATATCCTGTACAGCCCTACCATGAGCGACACAATAGCCAATGCGGAAGTCGGCAACTCCATAACAAGTGACCACCTTCCCATCCTCTTCTCCACAAACGCAATAGCCCCACCGAATCCCTCACCAATCAGACGAACTGTACGACAGTACTCAAACGCCGACTGGAATAAATACAAAGACGTACTCGAACAAGAACTATCCATCCCCATGACCGTGACAGACCACCACGACCTTGAACTCGCCACGACGAAAATAGAATCAGCTTTTAAACACGCAATCGAGGAAGCCATACCGCAAATTACCATAGACAACTGGAAGCCTACTATCCCCCGAGAAGCTCTTGACCTTATACAAAGGAAAAAACGACTACAAAGAGAGATGAGACGAACCAACAACCAGAACTTACGACAAACCTGGAACCGACTGAACAATCGCGTCAAACAGATCATCTCGACACATCGACAAAGACAATGGGAAGAAACATGCGAGAGACTTAACTACAGAAACGGAGGACAATTTTGGAAACGATTTAAAACACTGACGGGACAAAGAGCAACAACTACCAACACATTAATTACAAACAACGAGCCAACGACAGACCCACAACAACAAGCTGACATTTATAAAGACGTGCTAGAAGAAGTATACTCCTTCCCACACGACAACAACTTCGACGAAGTCTTCCGACGAACAGTAGAGCTCCGACTCCCACGACTACTTAACACACACACAGTAGAGACAGAAAACGAAAACTCTCTAACCAAACCTATAACTGACAAGGAAATAATGGACGCGATACTGACGGGACGGAACTCAGCGCCGGGCCAAAACGACATACGACGAATTCACCTACAAAAGGCACCCCTCCTTACCCTCATCCCTATCCTCTCTCTCATTTTCAACTATTGCATTAGCACAGAGACCATCCCAACTGCCTGGAAAACAAGCAAGACAATCATGATCCCTAAACCAGACAAACTAAGAACAGACCCACGATCCTACAGACCCATCTCTCTTTTAGACGTACTGGGAAAAACCTATGAGAGAATCATCACAGACAGACTCAAGACATACGTAGAACAGAAAGAACTCCTTCCCCTGATCCAAGCTGGCTTCCGCAGTAAGCACTCCACGAATGATCCACTGTTCAAACTCGTGAACGGAATCACACAGGGCTTTAATAATGGACGGTGCACCCTCGCAATATTCCTGGATATTGAGAGGGCGTTCGACAAGCTATGGCATGACGGACTCCTGTACAAGCTGTGCGAGATGGGGATTCCTATCAAAATGGTCCGGCTCGTAAAAGCATACCTCACCGACCGAGTGTGCAAGACACATGTATACAACGCCTCCTCCCAACCTTTCACCCCACAAGCAGGAGTGCCACAGGGCGGCATCCTGTCCCCACTACTGTACGCGCTGTACACAGCAGATATACCGACCACCCAATCCCCAGACGAAACAATAGCCCTTTACGCAGACGACACAGCTTATTGGTGCACATCACTCAGGACATCAACTATACAAAGAAAGACGGACGAATACCTAAAACGACTCGAAGACTGGATGAAGAAATGGAGAATTAGACCAAACCCAGCAAAGACACAAACTGTACTCTTTCGACACAGAAACTTGACCAAAAAGAGACAACAAAACGACAACGACATACAATTAACACTCTGGAACACGCCACTCAGACTTGTCAACACTGCCAGATACCTTGGCGTGTTCCTAGACAAACACATGAACTGGCTGACGCACCTGAACTACCTTCTCGACAAGACCAGAAAACGCCAAGGACTGATACGACAAGTACAAGGACGCCTCCGTGGCTGCAGCATGGAAACAGCCGTACACACTTACAAAACCTTTATCAGACCTGTCCTTGAATACGCCAGCGCCCCGCTGGGAGGCATCCCGCACACGGTAGCAGACAGACTATATAGCACAGAACGACGACTGCTCCGTAACCTCGCGAGACTCCCGGCAAGGACGCCCAGCAATGACGTATACGAAATAGTGAATGTAGAACCACTCCAAACACGACTGACAAAACTGCGCGCGAACTACGGACAACGAATACTAACGCAAAGACCTGACATGGAAAACCTAATTACAACAAGACCTCATACTCAGCGACTCCCCAAACACAAATATATCTGCCCAGCGTGTACAGTAGCACAAAACACATCAACCCACTTCCCAGATTTAGCCCCCACCATGGAACCGTTGATAACCCATACCACTACCCCTCCGCACCTAGACGTCAGACAATAAAACATGACAGACACATAACACAGAAACCAACACCCAATCACATCTCACACTCACTCTCTCTCCCTCTCCTTCTTCTATGGCACACACACCCTCACACACACACACACACACACACACACACACACACACACACCCCACACACACACACACAAAACCACAAGACAACTACACTCGCACACTTAAACTAGCCGGAGTACTCTACAACTACTAAATCCTGATCTGCCACTGCCAAATATGACAATATGAAAATAGGAAATAGCCATAATCGTACAACAAAACTAGTAACAATAGTAACACCACTATATGTCACCCATAGACTAACTTCTTCTCATTTGCTCCGATCCACAACCGAACACAGACTTAAATCAAGAAATATCACACACAAATCACACACAGAAACTCTAGTACCATTCTATTATTATAAACATTGTAAACTCTAGTAAAATATACATTGAGAAACCAACATAACTCCTAATTATTTCTAATTATTTCTCATTGTTAAAACCTACATACTTTGTTAAACCGAAATATAACCTTGCTAAATATATATATTTGTTGTTGATGTATTATTATATTATTTGTTAATTGTTTGTTAATCAAAATGTATACTGTAAATGACCACAATAAGTGCAAAAAAACTTGTAAAGCACCTTTCTGCAAGCACTTCAATTGTAATAAAAATAAAATTAACTTGTAAATCACGCCTATGGCTAAAAAGTGCAATGCAAGCACTAGAATAGCCCGCCCTCCCCCTTAAGGGAAGGGAATGAAATGTGCTAAAAAAAAAAAAAAAAAAAAAAAAAAAAAAAAAAAAAAAAAAAAAAAAAGTGCGGCGGGTGCCACTGTGTGGGGAGACGCTGACTGGAGCGGAGCGCCTGACTGACTGACTGACTGCGCGTGCCTGCCTGCCTGCCTGCCTGCCTGTTTGTTCGTGATGCCGCCCAAGACTAGCGGGAAAGCCGCCAAGAAGGCTGGCAAGGCGCAGAAGAACATTTCGAAGGGCGACAAGAAGAAGAAGCGCAAGAGGAAGGAGAGCTATGCCATCTACATCTACAAGGTGCTGAAGCAGGTGCACCCTGACACGGGCATCTCTTCGAAGGCGATGAGCATCATGAACAGCTTCGTGAACGACATTTTCGAGCGCATTGCGGCCGAGGCTTCTCGCCTGGCGCACTACAACAAGCGCTCGACCATCACGTCCCGCGAGATCCAGACCGCTGTGCGGCTCTTGCTGCCTGGCGAGCTGGCCAAGCACGCGGTGAGCGAGGGCACGAAGGCGGTGACCAAGTACACGAGCTCCAAGTAAGGAGGTGGCTCTTGGAAATAGGAGGCTCGTCCGCGGCGCGGCGAAGAAAAGAAAAAACGGCCCTTTTCAGGGCCACCAAAATGCCTTTGCGGGAAGGGCGGAATTGTTGTTGTTGTTGTTGTTGTTGTTGTGAGCGGGTGGACGGGCGGCACAGCTGTAGCTGTAGCTTGTGGTGTGGTGTGGTGCGGCGCCGGCGCCTTTGGTTTTGGTGTGACGTTGGGATACGCACTTTAGGCCACAGCCGGGTCGTGGGCGTGGGTGTTTCGAGACGTGTTGGTGTTAGGGGGGCGGATCGCTGGAGTTGGCTTGTTTGATATATATATTTTTTTTTTTTTTTGTCCCCTTTGTATGGTATGGCCGGAGGTGTGGAACGGAAAGCAAACCGCGATTGTCGGATGTCACACCGTTGGTGGCGAGGGTGAGAAACACGTTGCCGCCTACAGCTGCTTCTACGCCGAGCGGGTGGGTTAAGTTAGTAGTTGGTTGGTTGGGCGACGTAAAAGTGGAGCGTGGAGGTGTGTGTGAACGTGAGGAGACACGCATTGCATTGTATTTGTACGCGCGAGGTGAGTTAGGAGACCACGCGCCACGACGTACGGTGCCCTCTTTCGACCTGACGTCTGACGTCTGGAGGCGGTGTCGTCATTCTGGATGTACGTGTATTTTCCGCTCAGTTGAGTGAGGTGACGCGAGACGACGGCGTCGGTGGTGTTTTTGTTTTGTTGTTGGCGCCCCGGGGATGAAGAGGGGCACCCGACGGTAACGAGAGGTTGCACTTTGTGATCGGTCGAATGTCCGGGGAGCGAGGAATAGGGTGGGGGGTTGAAAAGAAACGCCAGTGTAGGGCAACGGGACGGTGAACGTTCCCGTGGTGTCGGAGGTGTGCAGTGGGGGGGAGGAAAAAAAAAAGCGCGTAACGGCGCGGCTGCCGTGGTGGAAACGTTCTCTCCAACTGTGGTGGTGTCCCCTGTGTGTTTTGTTGTTCTCTATATCGTGTGTCCCCTCGCACAAGACGCTCTCTGGGCGGGTTTGATTCATTCATTTTTGCATAGTCACGTAGCGTAGAATGGAATGCGCAAGAGTTGAGTGAGACTGGCGACGGTATATGGTCTGAGCAGCGTCAGCTGCACTGCACTCCCCGGAAAAGAATCTTGGATGCCGTGCTAACTGAAATTTGGTGGACGGGGTTCTCAAGGCTGTTTTGCTATTTTCTTGTTTGTTTGTCTCTAGTTAAGATGGTGAAATGACGTCGAAGAAGCAGTATTGCAAATACTGTTATGGAAATGCCCTAGTTTGATGAAAGGAAATGTGTGTTGAATATACAGGATGGTAAAGACCAAGTGCGTTGAAAGAAACGTTGTGAAGGAACGAACGTTCCCTGAATTGGTTTCTTTTTGTTCCCGAGTTGTGTACAATGGACGACGGTTGTGCCATATCGCAGCATTGCATCATCCCCAGGTTTGATTTCAATTGAGCGATAAAAAAAGGAAAAAGAGAAGAACAAGAACACTATCGAAATGGTCTATGGTGTGTGACCCACAATTGTTGTCTTTAAATCACTTACCCAACCATGTCGTAAAAATATTTTTTTTTTTTTTTTTTTTTTACAGTGGCTGCCGAATGACCTAGATGTAACAGAGAGAGAGAGAAACACATGGCGTGTCAGATGTTTGTTTTCTTTTCCCCCCCCCCCCCCCTCTCGTCAAGTGGCAAATGCGAACACCGTCAGCTGTAATTGACGATCGACACTAGTATGGCGCGAAAAGGGGGTGCGACCTGTGCAGTTGTGGGTGAAACTTTGGGTGATGGGCTGTCATGCGGCATCGCGTGCGTTCATTACCCCTCGGCGGCGGCGGCGGCGGCGGCGGCGGCGCCGCAGCTCCGTCCAGCTCGCGCTCTCGGAAACAACCCTCTCGTAATGCCGCGTCTCCTCCGTCACTGCAATTTTCAAAGGGAAACCTGTGTGGCCGGTGGGGGTGTGTCAACCGTTGGCCCTCAAGCTCCGCCGACAAAAAGTGTTGAGTGTATCCAGTGTGAGAGAGGTTGACGCTTTTCGTGGTGTGTGTGTGTGTGTGTGTGTGTGTGTGTGGCAATGTTTTGAAAAGTTTGCAACGTACGTTAAGAAGTGTTGACGCTGAAACTTGCGGGCTGTGTGGCCCTGGTGGTTGGCTGGCTGGAGACGCGGGCGTGTCCAGTCGGTCGGTTGTTGTGGCTGAAAGGTACGTATACGGTTCCGCCGTCCCGTCGGAACTGCGTCTGTCTGGAAGGTATGACGTGACGTGCAGTTTTTATTAGGTCAGCCCTTGTTGTGTATTGTTCCATTTGTTGCTCACTCGTCACCCGTATTTGGTGTGGCGATGTATGTGGACGTACTGCTGGATCAGTGTCAGGGTTTCCGTGGGAGGTGTTGGTTGGGTTGGATTTGCCTGACACGGCTGAGTCCGCAATTGGCCTGCCGTTCGTTGATGCGATATGTGGGTTCTGAGGAAGAATGTGTACGAGATAGTTGCCCCTGCCCTGCCCTTTCTTTCGCGTTCGTGTGTGCCCCCCTTGTTGTGTAGTGTGGGTTGAACATGGTTCTTTACCGAGTGGGGGGGAATGGGATGGACGGATCCGTTGCTGTTGCTGTCACCGTCAAGACAACGCACGCACGCACGCACGCACCCCTGTCCTACGAGAAGGTGTGTCAACCGGGGTTTCGGTAGTCGTGTGTGTAGGGGACGGGGAGAAGCAAAGTGGAGAGTGCGGCACGGGCAGAGAGTGGAATTGGGGCGCGTTGATGTTGGGAAACATGCCCCAAGGGTTGCGGGATGATGTGGCGGTGAGAGCGGGGGGCGGGGGAGAAAAGAAAAGCGAAAAAGAACTAAGGAAGAGGAGGAGGCGTGCGTGTGCGCAGTGGCGGGGCCCCAAAGACCTGTCGTGTGGTGTCGGCCGAACGCGAGCGCGAACGCGAACGCGAACGCGTGTGCGGGGCAGCGTCGGCACGGAGAAGCGAGGAGGAGAGAGAGAGAGAGAGCTGGTCTGATGGGTATTTTTTACCCCCTGTACTCGAAGGACCGGATCTGTCCTTGATCCCTGCCTTCTGTCTGATTATGTTGGGTAACAAAATGATGGGATGATAGGGTCTCTTGGGTGTGTGTAGATGTTTGTTTGTTTGAGTGAGTGTTATGGTGTTTGTATTTTATTTTTGTTTATCATGGTATGTTGTAGTTTGTGGTGTTTTGTCGTGATGGGAAATGTCGTTCTTGGGTCGGGTGGATTTTGGTCCCAGATTTCTGATGAGTGGGTGGTTCGAATCCGTGGTTTGGTGGAAAAAAAACAAAAAAAAAAAAAAAAAAAACTTTATGGATTTTTCTTTGGATGATTTCCGGGATTTTGATTGAGTATGTTATGGTTTGTGTATATGTCTCGGTTTGTCTGGTACCGGCCGGCATCAGCAGTAATTCTGAAGTATTTGTTCTGCACCCTTTTTTACTCTTGTTATGTTTGGTGTCTGCGGCCATTGACGAGATTTTTCAGAGCCGTAAGTGATGGCTGGTTCCTATGACGGTTTTGAAGATTTTCTTTTTGGCGCGCATATTTATTCTGTTTCCTTTGATGATTGGGTACAGTCTGAATATTGCTGCTGCAGCCTTGTTACAAACGTGTGTAACATGGTCTCTAAATGTCAACCTCTTGTCCAGCTTGATGCCTAGATACTTTATTGTGCCTGACCATGGAAGATTGTTATTTCTGAGGCGTATATGCAGGTTAGGAGGTATTCTTTTTGAATGTGAATCGTATTGTATTGCTTGGGTTTTCTCCGCGTTTATTGTTTTTTTGGTTAGCCCATTTCTGGATGGATTGTAGGTGTTGCTCTATTTTTGTGACTCTATATTGCAGGTTAGAACTGCTGCGGTAGACTGCAGTGTCGTCTGCAAATAGTGACAAGTGTCCTCCCAGCTGTTTGTTTGTGTATATTGAGTAGAGAATGGGCCCCAGCACTGAGCCTTGCGGGACTCCAGCCTCTATGGATCTAGTGTTACTTGCCGCTCCTGGTACATGGACATAGAATGCTCTGTTGCGGAGAAAAGAAGCAATAATGTGGATGGGGCAGTTGTACTGGTGGAGCTTGTAGATAAGGCGTTATCCGAATGCTTTTCCAATGTCAAGCAGGACTGCTCCAGTACTGTGTCTAATGTTTCTGGCCTGACATATGTGCTCGACTAGTCTGGTCACCTGGTGGGTGGTGCTGTGTTCTTCGCGGAATCGGAATTGTTGTGGGATGATTATGTTGTTATCCTTTAAGAATTGAATTTCTTCAGTTCAGTTTGAATGAGCTTTCCGAGAACCTTTCCAAGGAAGTTGGCCTATAGTTTTGCGGAAATAATAAGTCCTTGTTTGGCTTTGGTAATGTGATGACTCGGGCCTGTTTCCAAGTAGTTTAGTCTGAAGCAAGCATTATATATTGATGTTAGATAGATAATTGATAGTTGCTGGAGGTAGGTGATGTAGTAGTTGCGGTTTGATGGAATCTGGGCCTGATGCCTTCTTAGGATGTGTGTATGTTTGTGATGTGATAAGATACGGGGTTTCTGCGTTTATTGGATTGTGAAAGATGTTCTGATCGGGGCACTTAGGATGCGGTTTTACCCTTCTGAGTACCATTTCCTGGTGGTCATCAGTTTCGTCATCTACCGCTTCTGGTGCTTGGAATTGCCTTTCTAGTGAATCCGCCAGTGCTTCAGCTCGGTCTGTGGGGTCGTTCCTTCCCCATGTAGATGTAGATGTTTCGTGTCTAGTTTACGAGTTTTAAGAAATTTCCAGAATTTTTCCTGGTCCCTTCCTGCTTCTCGTAACGTTTCCTCCCACGCCTCGCTACGGTGGTTTTCGGAGCTCTCTTTTTGATCCTCCCGGCCAATTGCTCTGATTTTCGTCGGTCGGCTGGGTCCCTGTAGTTTTGCCATCTCTTTCTGGCGCGCGCGGGCTGCGGTTGGCGCCTTTGGTGGCAACGGCCGGGGCAAGCAGCGGTGTGTGGTGTGGTGCGGGGCGGGCAGGGGCAGTGGTGGTTGACGGATGGCCTGGGGGCCGAAAAACGGGCCGGCCGGCGGACGGCGGACGGCGGACGGCGGACGGATGTTGAGAGAGGCGGCGCGCACGCGTCTCGCGCGGACACAGGCGCCACAGCGTTGATGATTGGAAGGAGGTGCGGTGCGGGGATGGGCCCAGGAAAAAAGACGGTCGTGGCCCCTGTCTTGGGTGCGTGTCGACGTCAGCACCGTCGGTGTGGTGTGGTGTGGTGTGGTGTGGTGTGGTGTGGTGTGGGCAGGGAGGGGGGAAAAGCGGGCTGCGGGCTGCGGGCTGCGGGCTGCGGAGGGAATGGTGGTGGGGAGTAGGCACACATGTGGGCGGGCGCAAAATCGGCCGGTGCCCGTAAACCGCGGCGGGATATTGGGTGGAAAAGAGGGAAATTGTAGAAAGGAAAACAAGCGGAGGGGGCGAATGTGGTGGGGTGGGGGGACGGGCGGGGGCGAGGCGACAGCTTGCTTTTTCTTTTTCATTTTATTTTATTTTGTTGTAGTGTTTTTGTTTTTTTTTGTTTTTTTGCGTGTGTGTGGCCTTGGAGAGGCTGGTCTTGTCTGGCTTACGCTTTGGGTGCGTGTGTTGGTACTTTTTCGTTTTTTCTTGTTCTGCAGAGCAGGGGCGGGGCGGTGGGAACGGCTGGCTGGCTGTGCCCAGAGGAGGAGGAGACGCTGGCGGCGGGCCCGGCTCCTGGGGCTGCTGTTGCATGCGCTGTGCAAAGAAAGGAAGAGTGGGTTTGTTTGGCTGGTGAAGTGCATTATTTAAGTGTGGGCTTGCCGGCCTGGCTCCGATGCGCAGGTAGATAGATGCCGGCGGCGACCGCAGGCAGGCGCGTTGTGTGTACAGAGGGACGAGCCATGTGTTTTGCAAGCAGGACGTGGCGTGCCGAGTGGAGAGGAGGCGGCGGCTCGGCTCGGTTCGGCCCGGTCCGGCGGTGCCGCGCTGTTGTCGCGGACGTGAGCGCCCCCTGGCGGGCGGGTGGTTGGCGGCGGCGTGGTGGACGCGTGTGGCAGTTGTGTGCACGGGTTGCTTGGGCGAGTGAGCAGTGGCTGGCGGTGTTGGCGCGTCGTCGGGGAGGTATGTGTTGCGGCCGCGTCTGCTGCGCGCTGCGTCGTTGTGTCGACTGTGTGTGGGCGTGGGCACGTGTGCTCTGGCGAGGGCGTCGTAAAAAAGTGGGTCGCGGTGTGCGTGCGTAGCCCGTGATGATGTATTGTGCGTCGCGTCGTTGTGTGCGAAACGGATGCCGAGAGGTGTGTGGTGAGTGCGAAGCGCGAATGTGCGGCGTTTGGCGGTTTCGGTGTGTTTTCTGTTTTTGCGGCGTGAGAGTGGGGCTGGCTGGCTGGCTGGCTGGCTGTTTGTTGTTGGTGTTGCCTTGTGTGTGTAGGTTGATGGCGCGACGCGGAGGGGACGCCGTTTGCTGCGTGCCTTGCCTCGCGTGTGTTGGCGCGCCGTGCATGTGTTTGGGTCGTGGGGGCGGTGTTTTTGTTTGTATTTGGATTTTCATTTTTTGGCGTGTTGTGTCGTGTATGGCAAGGGCGAGAGGAGTAGTGCGGTAGTGTCGTTGCGGCACGGGCGTCTGGTGGGGCTGTGCGTCGTGGCGGGGAAGGTGTGTAGGTTGCGGCGATGCGGCGAGCCCAGCCCGTCGTTTGACGGTGTGCCGGGTGAGTTGCGCTGCGAATCGAGTGTGGCGGGAAGGGAGCTGCGTGGCGCCTGCGTCCGTTGGCAGCAGGGGCTGTGCCTTTTGAGAGTTTGTTTGATTTCGGGACGACGACGACGACGACTGGTTGGTTGGTGGGTGGGGTGGCGTGCACGTTTGTCGTACTGGGCGAGTCGATTGCCTGCCGGCTGGCGAAAGGTGCGCCGCCGCCCGTCTCTCGCGCTCTGTGTTGTTTTTTTTTTTTTTCTGTGTGTGTCGGCTGCGTTTTTGTTTGCGGTGCGCGCGAAGACGGTGGTGCCGAAAGTGTGCCGGCGTGGCGTTGCGACCGCGACGAGCCGCGGGCGCGCCATTTGGCTGGTGTTGCGTGAAGAGCGGCTGTGTACGGGTAGTGGCTGTAGCCGTACGTGTACGTGCACGTGCATCCGGCCCGGCCGCCAGCCCAGCCCAGCCCAGCCCAGCCCAGCCCAGCCCAGCCCAGCCGAGTCGGGTGAGCGGAGGCCGACACGTGGTGGTGCTGTGCTCTCTCGGCTCGGGGGGGTTTGTGTGTGTGTGTGTGTGTGTGCGTGCGTGCGTGTGTGTCTCGTTCGCTCTCCGGAATCTGCTCGTTCTGCTGATCCCCGCCTGTCGGCGTCGTTTATTTTTACTTATTTATTTTTTACCTGTTGTTTGTTTTTCGACGTCGTCTTGCAGTTTTGTCCTTTGCGGCGTGCCGACGACCCGCCGCGCGACCTTATGAAACCCCAAAGCGTGGCGTGGCGTGGCGTGGCGTGGCCGAGCCGCAGCAGCTAAGGGGGTGCGGCCGCCTCGACGCCTTAACCTCCTAAACTTCTTTAAGCCGTTAACGCAGCCACCTAAACTAACGTAACCTAACGTAAGCCCTTAGGCCAACCCCCAAGTCGCCTTAACCTAACGTACGTGACCGCAACCTTAGCTTAACGCCTACGTTAAGACGTGACGTCACGTCAACGCTTAACCTAACCCTGACGCCTTCTTAGCCTAACCTGACGTAACCTAAGGTAAGGTAACCGTTGAAAGAAAGAAACCACCTTTGTTTTGACGTTGAGGCGTGTAAGGTCGGCTGTGAGGGCAGATTCGGTGTGTCTGTAGTTGGGGCTGGCTGGTAATTTATTTTGTTTGTTTGTTTATCGTTGTCTTGTTTTCGCCTGTGGCGGGGGGGTTGGCGCTCCGTCGGCCGGTGCCATGTTGCGCAGGCGGCGATCGTAAAAAAGTAGAAAAAAAAAAAGAAAAAAGAAAAAAAAAATGTGTTGGAAGGGCTGTGGGTGTTGGCGGGCGAGGCGAGAGGAGGAGGACGGCCCGCGGCCGTGGCCCGACGGCTGCGGGCCGATCGGGAAAACGGCGGAAGGCGATGGGGCGGCGGAGGTGCGTTTGTGCACGGCCGTCATCGCCGCACGACTCGGCTCGTGTGGCTGTGGCGCCGGCCGCGGTGGCCGGGCTGCCGCGGCGACGGTGTGGGAGTTTTGACGAAGGTTTGGCCATTGTGGCGGGTCGTCGGCTGGGGCTGTGGGGGCGGCATTTGGGCGGGGGCGGCGATTCTCGGCGGGCCGACCCAGGCTGTGGCGCGCGGTGGCTGCAGTTTGGCCGTGGTTTGCGGCGCCGCCGCGGCGACTGGTTGGCGACCGTGGTGTCGGTGTGTGTAGCCCCATCCTCGGTGGTTTGAATGGCGCGGGTGGTTGCGGCGCAGGTTGGGGGCTGCTCCGCGCAGGCTGTCGGACGTTGGGCGGTAGCAAGCGCGGGAGGCGCGGCGCGGCGGCGCGGCGGCGCGCCGAGTGGCGGCCGCTCTCTCGGCCGTCCGCGCCCGCCCGCGACACTGGCTGGGCCAGGCGCGTGCGCGGCTATTCTCTGCTGCGCGCCCCTCGCTGTTGTGCGTCGTCGAAGGAGAGAAGGAAGCGAAAGCAAGGGGAAAAAAGAAAAGAGAACAGGCAAAAGATGGCAGACCAGGCGGCTACGAACGAGACTGCCGCGGCACCCGCCGCCACCGGCACTACGAAGAAGGCCAAGTCTGCGTCGTCTGCGAAGAAGCCGCGCGCCAAGCCTGCGCACCCGCGCACCTCTGAGATGGTGACGGCCGCCATCAAGAGTCTGAAGGAGCGCGGCGGGTCGTCGCTGCAGGCGATCAAGAAGTACATTGCCGCGCACTACAAGCTGGACGCGGAGAAGCTGGCGCCCTTTATCAAGAAGTACCTCAAGTCGGCCGTCGTGGCTGGCGAGCTGGTGCAGACGAAGGGGAAGGGCGCGTCGGGCTCTTTCAAGCTTGCCGGCGCCGGCGGCGGGGCGGCCGAGGGCGGCAAGGCTCGTGGTGGCGGCGGTGGTGCGAAGAAGAAGCGCGCCGCTCCGGCCAGCAAGGAGAAGAAGGGGGCCCGTGCGGCCGGCGCAAAGAAGGCTGGCGGCGTGAAGGCGGCGACCGGTCGGAAGGCGGGCGCCGCCAAGAAGGCGTCTGCGGCGTCGGCCGCTCCCGCGGGTGCGAAGAAGGCGGCTGCGGCCAAGCCGGCCAAGGCCAAGTCGCCGTCGAAGGCGAAGAAGGCCGCCAAGGTTCCGACGAAGAAGCCGAAGGCGCCGCGCCCGAAGAAGGCGACGGCGACGCCGTCTAAGGCGAAGGCTTCGCCCAAGAAGAAGAAGTAAAAAGGGCAGGGAAGGGTTGGCGGTTGACACCGTCGCCTGGTGGCCGGCGCGCAACCAGAGGCTGTCGCGCGGTCCCGGACAAAAACAAAAACGGCCCTTCTCAGGGCCATCAAAGCACGTCGGGAAGGTGTTGATTGTCGTGTCGTGTCGTGGTCGGTCGGTTGCCTTGTTGTCTGTCTGTCTTGCTTGCTGGCGTTTGTTTGTTTCATGTGTGGATGGTGGTTGGATTGTGGGGTCGTTGGCGGGCGTGGGCGGCGGCGCCGCGGTTGGTGTTACATAAAGTGTATTTTACTTTTATTATTTCTACCTATTTATTTTGCGCCGCGTTTGTTTGTTTGTCTTGGTGGTGGTTTTGGAATAGTCTTTTTTGGCTTTGCTTTCCGGGCGTCACGTTTTGTGCCGTGGCCTGTGTGGGTGGCGCTATTGACGCTTGCGACTTGGCTCGGCCGGTGCGGTGCTTTTTTTTTTCTTTTGGAAACGGCGGCGCCGGGCCGGGCCGGGGGTGGGACGACTGGACTGGAGAGTGAGTGGGGAACTAGTCGTTGCGACCGACAAAGTTTTGCTCGCGACGGAGAGACGTTAGTGGCCCTGAAAAGGGCCGTTTTGTTTGTTTGGCGGTGTGCGGGTTTAGGCGCGCTCGCCGCGGATGCGGCGCGCGAGCTGGATGTCCTTGGGCATGATGGTGACTCGCTTGGCGTGGATTGCGCACAGGTTGGTGTCTTCGAAGAGGCCGACGAGGTAGGCCTCGCTGGCCTCCTGCAGGGCCATGACTGCGGAGCTCTGGAAGCGCAGGTCGGTCTTGAAGTCCTGGGCGATCTCGCGCACTAGGCGCTGGAATGGCAGCTTGCGGATGAGCAGCTCTGTGCTCTTCTGGTAGCGCCTGATTTCTCGCAGGGCGACGGTGCCCGGCCTGTAGCGGTGGGGCTTCTTGACGCCGCCGGTGGCGGGCGCGCTCTTCCTCGCCGCCTTGGTGGCGAGCTGTTTGCGCGGCGCCTTTCCGCCGGTGGACTTGCGGGCCGTTTGCTTTGTCCGGGCCATGGCTACTGCGGATGCGGATGCGGATGCGGCGTGGAGGATATGCGTGCGCGACGGCGTCCGGTGCTGCCTTGACAACGGGCCCGCGCGCCCCGGGTGCTGCGCTTATATGCCCTCGGTGCGCGGTGGTGGGGGGAGGGGAGGGCGGGCCGCGGGGCCCCAGAGTCTATATAGGGGGGCGGCGCGCGCGCTGGGCGCCACAACCGTAGCCGACTCGCTAGCGCCGGGTGAGGAGCTTGCCTTGCTTTCTGTTTTTTATATTATTGTGGTTGAGACGCTTGAAGAAGAAGAATGACAGGCCGCGGCAAGGGAGGAAAGGGGCTCGGCAAGGGTGGCGCCAAGCGGCACCGCAAGGTGTTGCGCGACAACATCCAGGGCATCACGAAGCCCGCGATCCGCCGCCTGGCGCGCAGGGGCGGCGTGAAGCGCATCTCTGGTCTGATCTACGAGGAGACGCGCGGAGTGCTGAAGGTGTTCCTGGAGAACGTGATCCGCGACGCGGTGACGTACACTGAGCACGCCAAGCGCAAGACTGTGACGGCCATGGACGTGGTGTACGCCCTGAAGAGGCAGGGGCGCACCCTGTACGGTTTCGGCGGTTAGGCGGTGTGAGACCGAAGGAAGGAAAGAGAGATAGATTGAAAAACGGCCCTTTTCAGGGCCACCACAGTGTTCGGAAGTTGAAAAGTGCGAAAGAGTCTGTGTTGCTGGTTTTTCTTTTCCTTTTTAGTCTACTTGGCCTTTTAGTTTTGTTTGGAGTTTTTTTTGACGTGGTGTGCGGTGCGGTTGGGAGGGAAGGAAGCGTGCCCTTGCGTTGTGTGAGCTCCTTCCTTCCTTCCTTCCCCTCCCTCTTTGCTTGTATGCTTCTTGTCGGTGGATGGGCTGTGTGTTGCGGCGCGGCTGAGCGCCGAGGGGTTATTTTTGAGGTGTGTTGTTGTGCGCCACGTGTGCTGGTTAATGGTCGCGAGACTGTGCGTGCGTGGAGTTGAGTGGAGGAGGTGGCCAAGTACGTGTGTACAAGATGGCGGCGCCTGTGTGTGTAAGAAGGAAAAAAAAACCGTACACAGAGAGAGAGAGAGAGAGAGAGAGAGAGAGAGAGAGAAAAGTGGTGCGACGAACGACTGGAATTCTGCTTTGGACGTAGGTTTGTGTGGTGGCCCTGAAAAGGGCCGATTGTGTTTTGTTTTTTGAGCCGAGGCGGCAAATGGCGCGCTGCGTGCCAAGGGAGCACGCGGCGGTTGCCGATTGCGCTGTCTCTCTTTTAGGCCTTCTTCTCGGTCTTCTTTGGCAGCAGGACGGCCTGGATGTTGGGCAGGACACCTCCCTGTGCGATGGTGACGCCCGACAAGAGCTTGTTGAGCTCCTCGTCGTTGCGTATGGCGAGCTGCAGGTGGCGCGGGATGATGCGCGTCTTCTTGTTGTCGCGGGCCGCGTTTCCGGCCAGCTCGAGCACCTCAGCCGCGAGGTACTCCATGACGGCGGCGAGGTAGACGGGCGCCCCGGCGCCGACGCGCTCGGCGTAGTTTCCCTTGCGCAGGAGGCGGTGGATTCTGCCGACCGGGAACTGGAGCCCAGCCCTGCTTGAGCGGGACTTTGACTTGCCCTTGACTTTGCCTCCCTTTCCGCGTCCGGACATGGCGATGGGCTAGTTTGGAAAGAAGCGAGAAAGAAAAAGCACAACGCCCCAAACGGTGCGAGCCGCAGCGAGTCGAGCAGCGGAGTGCGTGCCGGCGCCGGCGGGGTGGGGGTCCTTTATGGGCTCGGGTGCGGCGGCCGGTTGCGCGCGCGCCCCATTGGTCGGCGGCCGCAGCAGGGCGAGCTGGTAAAGGTGCGGCGGCGGCGTGCGGCGGGTGCCACTGTGTGGGGAGACGCTGACTGGAGCGGAGCGCCTGACTGACTGACTGACTGCGCGTGCCTGCCTGCCTGCCTGCCTGCCTGTTTGTTCGTGATGCCGCCCAAGACTAGCGGGAAAGCCGCCAAGAAGGCTGGCAAGGCGCAGAAGAACATTTCGAAGGGCGACAAGAAGAAGAAGCGCAAGAGGAAGGAGAGCTATGCCATCTACATCTACAAGGTGCTGAAGCAGGTGCACCCTGACACGGGCATCTCTTCGAAGGCGATGAGCATCATGAACAGCTTCGTGAACGACATTTTCGAGCGCATTGCGGCCGAGGCTTCTCGCCTGGCGCACTACAACAAGCGCTCGACCATCACGTCCCGCGAGATCCAGACCGCTGTGCGGCTCTTGCTGCCTGGCGAGCTGGCCAAGCACGCGGTGAGCGAGGGCACGAAGGCGGTGACCAAGTACACGAGCTCCAAGTAAGGAGGTGGCTCTTGGAAATAGGAGGCTCGTCCGCGGCGCGGCGAAGAAAAGAAAAAACGGCCCTTTTCAGGGCCACCAAAATGCCTTTGCGGGAAGGGCGGAATTGTTGTTGTTGTTGTTGTTGTTGTTGTGAGCGGGTGGACGGGCGGCACAGCTGTAGCTGTAGCTTGTGGTGTGGTGTGGTGCGGCGCCGGCGCCTTTGGTTTTGGTGTGACGTTGGGATACGCACTTTAGGCCACAGCCGGGTCGTGGGCGTGGGTGTTTCGAGACGTGTTGGTGTTAGGGGGGCGGATCGCTGGAGTTGGCTTGTTTGATATATATATTTTTTTTTTTTTTTTTGTCCCCTTTGTATGGTATGGCCGGAGGTGTGGAACGGAAAGCAAACCGCGATTGTCGGATGTCACACCGTTGGTGGCGAGGGTGAGAAACACGTTGCCGCCTACAGCTGCTTCTACGCCGAGCGGGTGGGTTAAGTTAGTAGTTGGTTGGTTGGGCGACGTAAAAGTGGAGCGTGGAGGTGTGTGTGAACGTGAGGAGACACGCATTGCATTGTATTTGTACGCGCGAGGTGAGTTAGGAGACCACGCGCCACGACGTACGGTGCCACTCTTTCGACCTGACGTGACGTCTGGAGGCGGTGTCGTCATTCTGGATGTACGTGTATTTTCCGCTCAGTTGAGTGAGGTGACGCGAGACGACGGCGTCGGTGGTGTTTTTG
Organism: Schistocerca gregaria; assembly: GCF_023897955.1. Lineage (NCBI taxonomy): Eukaryota > Metazoa > Arthropoda > Insecta > Orthoptera > Acrididae > Schistocerca > Schistocerca gregaria. The sequence continues at coordinate 628 of NW_026062189.1, read as the reverse complement.
TTTTGTTGTTGGCGCCCCGGGGATGAAGAGGGGCACCCGACGGTAACGAGAGGTTGCACTTTGTGATCGGTCGAATGTCCGGGGAGCGAGGAATAGGGTGGGGGGTTGAAAAGAAACGCCAGTGTAGGGCAACGGGACGGTGAACGTTCCCGTGGTGTCGGAGGTGTGCAGTGGGGGGAGGAAAAAAAAAAGCGCGTAACGGCGCGGCTGCCGTGGTGGAAACGTTCTCTCCAACTGTGGTGGTGTCCCCTGTGTGTTTTGTTGTTCTCTATATCGTGTGTCCCCTCGCACAAGACGCTCTCTGGGCGGGTTTGATTCATTCATTTTTGCATAGTCACGTAGCGTAGAATGGAATGCGCAAGAGTTGAGTGAGACTGGCGACGGTATATGGTCTGAGCAGCGTCAGCTGCACTGCACTCCCCGGAAAAGAATCTTGGATGCCGTGCTAACTGAAATTTGGTGGACGGGGTTCTCAAGGCTGTTTTGCTATTTTCTTGTTTGTTTGTCTCTAGTTAAGATGGTGAAATGACGTCGAAGAAGCAGTATTGCAAATACTGTTATGGAAATGCCCTAGTTTGATGAAAGGAAATGTGTGTTGAATATACAGGATGAACACGCGATCTAGTGT